>NW_024412395.1:55948904-55984203 GCF_014898765.1 Herpailurus yagouaroundi | reverse complement strand
TTTTTTTTTTTTTCCTTTTTTTTTTTTTTTTTTTTTTTTTTTTTTGTAAGGGATGACAAAGGAAAAGCTGATTTGGGAGAAACTGTTTTGTTATAGAATTTAAAGCAAAAAATGGAAGTATAATTTTACAGATAGCCTTGTGGGCTTGAAAAGAGGAAAGGAATGGTGTTTGGTATGGAGTAGATTTGAATAAAAGCAGTGCAGAGCAGCAGTAAGAACCCAGCTCCCGATAGTTACCTGAGTTGGTAATGAACCTCGTTAACCTCACTTTATGACTACCCAGTAATATTGAAAAGTTTGTTAACACAAACTCATAAAGAGCAGTGAGGATTATTCAAGTCTGGTTACTGACAAGAAGAAATGACAGGTCGAAGGGGCTCTAAGCAACAGCAAGCCAGCACATTGTTCAACAGGCCGACCTATGAGCTTCAAACTGGGTAAGGAATGAGTAGAGCCACAATAGTGACAAGGTGGAATAAAAGAGGCTGGTCAAGGGGATTCTGGAAAGATGGAGTAGGAAGCACCAAGAATCTTCACCACCTACACAGCAATTGTACTGTCCTATCTAATAGAACTGTTTTGGAACTCTGGTCTATTAATGGCTTGCAACTTCCAAAGGAAGGCTTGGACTGTAAATTGGGGTTAATTTCAATTTCAGGTCTTCATAGAGTAGCAGCTGCTAACCCTCAGCCCCAGCCCCAGGGCAGGCCACTATGTACATCTTCCTGGAGCAGCTTACACACAGCTTACAGGAGCCAGGGTAAGCAAAATGAACCCTGCCCTCCAAATACTGGTCATCAATGCTTTTATCACAGATTGCTACTTCTGATTACAGAGGTACAGATAAAGACGAAGGTGGCCATTGTTGCTGTACCGCCCTTAATTGTTACAAGCCCCTCTCCACTCCCAACTGAAGTGACTTCAGGGGATTTAAAGAGCTGGTATTCATTTCCACCCTTTTTTCTCTTTCCCCTTTTGGGAGCCAGACACTAAAGACTAGGACATTCAAAAACAACTGTATATACAGGGAAAAGTTGAAAGTGATCACTCGTGTCCAAGAAAAGGCACAGGCTCAGAAAAGACCTGAGAAAACAGTAAGTTTACACATCAGGCTAATCCTTGGCACAGAGATCATTTACAACAATTAAAAAAAAAAAAAAACCCTAGGAAAGAAGAATAATCTGCCAGAGATACCACATTATTCAGATATCTAGTTTGCAACAAAAAAATCACAAGGCATTCTAAAAACAGGAAAGTAGCGCCCGTTCAAAGGGAAAATAGACTGTCCCTGAAAAAGACCTGATAGCAGATATCTAGATGAAGACTTTAAAACAACCATCTCAGAGATGATGAAAGAACTAAAGGAAGAGGTAGAGTAAGTTTAAAAAGTGATACATGAACTTCCTTATACTGAAACAGCACAAAGCTGCAATAATCAAGAGTGTTAATGGCATAAGGAAAGAGTAGACCAATTGGATAGACAGCCCAGAAATGAATCTTTGCATATATAGTCCAATAAGTCCCAATTTTGGTAAGAGTGCCAAGACCATTCAATGGGGAAATGATCGACTTTTCAACAAATGGGGACCTCGGAAACTGGATATCCACATGCAAAAGAATGAAGTTGGACCCCCATCTAACAACATATACAAAAATTAACTCAAAATGGATCAAAGACTTAAATACAAGACCTAAAATTACAAAGCTCTCAGAAGAAAACAAGGCAGGTTGCCTGGGTGGCCCAGTCAGTTAAGCATCTGACTCTTGATTTCGGCCCAGGTCATGATCTCATGGTTCCTGAGATTGAGCCCCTCCTTGGGCTCTGCGCTGACAGCAGGAGGCTGCTTGGGATTCTCTGTCTCCCTCTCTCTCTCTGCCCTTCCCCCACTCGTGTTCACGTGCACAAGCACACGAGCTCACTCTCTAAATAAACAAACACTTTCCAAAAATGAAGAATAGGCAAAAGCTTCAGGACGCTGGATTTGGCAATAGCTTCTTGGATATGACACCAAAGAAAGGCAACAAAATAACAAAATTAGATAAATTTAAGATGAAAATTTAAAATTTTGTGCAGTAAAAGACACAGTCAACAGAGTAAAAAGACATCATACAAAATGGGTGAAAACATTTGCAAATCCTGTATTTGATAAGGGCTTAACAATATCCACAATATATAGAGAAGTCCTAAAACTCAATAAAAACACAACACAATTTTAAAATGTTCAAAGGACTTAAATTGCCATATCTCTGAGGAAGATATTCAGATGGGTAACCAGTACATGGTTGTGTGATCTGAAAATATGCATGGTATGATCTCAATCTTTCTGTATTTGTTGAGGGCTGTTTTGTGACCTAGTATGTGATCTATTTTGGAGACTGTTCCATGTGCATTCAAGAAGAATGTATATTCTGCTTTAGGATGAAAAGTTCTGACTATATCTGTTAAGTCCATGTGGTCCAATATCAGTGTCATTTAGAGCCGTTGTTTCCTTATTGATTTTTCTGCCTAGATGATCTGTCCATTGTTGTTAAGTGGAGTATTAAAGTCACTACAATTATGGTATTATCAATAAGTTTATGTTTGTGACTAATTGATTTATATGTTGGATACTCCCACATTGGGGCATAAACATTTACAATTGTTAGCTCTTCTTGATGGATAGACCCCTTAATTATGATATAATGCCCTTCTTCATCTCTTGTTACAGTCTTTATTTTAAAATCTAGTTTGTCTGGGGTGCCTGGGTGGCTGGCTCAGTTGGTTAAGTAGCGGACTTCGGCGCCGGTCATGATCTCACAGTTCGTGGGTTCGAGCCCTGCATCAGGCTCTATGCTGACGAGCCCTGCATCAGGCTCTTTGCTGACTGCTCAGAGCCTGAAGCCTGCTTCGGATTCTGTGTTTCCCTGTCTTTCTGCTCCTGCCCTGCTCATGCTCTGTTTCTCTGTCTCTCCTTCAGAAATAAATAAACATTTAAAACAATAAAATAAAATCTAGTTTGTCTCATATAAGTATGGCTACTCCAGCTTTCTTTTGACATCTGTTAGCATGATAGATGGTTCTCCATCTACTCATTTTCAGTCTGCACGTTGTCCTCAGGTCTAAAATGAGTCTCTTGTAGGCAGCACATAGATGGATCGTGGGTTTTTGTTTTTGTTTTTTTTTTATCCATTCTGATACCCTATGTCTTGATTGAGGCATTTAATCCATTTACATTCAGAATGATTGTTGAAAGATACGGATTTAGTGCCATTGTGTTATCTGTAGATTTCCATGTTTGTGGCCATGTCTCTGGTCCTTTTATAGTCTTTGCTTTGTAGTCATGCAGGGCTGGTTTAGTGATCATGAACTCCTTTAGTTTGTGTTTGTCTAGGAAAGCCTTTATCTCTCCTATTCTGAATGACAGCCTTGCTGGATAAAGGATTCTTGGCTGCGTATTTTTCCTATTCAGCACATTGAACATTTCCTGCCACTCCCTTCTGGCCTGCCTAGTTTCAGTGGGCAGATCTGTTACTACCCTTATGTGTCTACCCTTATAGGTTAAGGACCATTTGTCCCTAGCTGCTTTCAGAATTCTCTTTATCTTTGTATTTTGCCAGTTTCACTGATATGTCATGGTGTTAACCTGTTTTTGTTGATTTGAAGGGAGTTCTCTGTGCCTTCTGGACTTGGATGTCTGCTTCCTTCCCCAGATTAGGGAAGTTCTCAGCTATAATTTGTTCAAATAAACCTTCTGTCCCTTTCTCTCACTCTTCTCCTTCTGGAACTCCTCTAATATGGATATTGTTACGTTTCATGGAATCACTCAGCTCTCTTAATTCTCCCCCTTGTGATCTAGTAATTTCCTTTCCCTCTTTTTTGTCAGATTCATCATTTACCACCTATTTTATCTTCTATTTCACCTATTCCCTCCTCTGCTTCTTCCATCCTTGCTGTCACTGTATATAGTTTATTTTGCATCTCATTTGTACATTCTTAATTCATCACGACTAGTTCTTAGATCTTTGATCTCTGCAGCAAGAGCTTCTCTGCTGTCTTCTATGTTGTTTTCAAGCCCAGCTATTAGTCTTATGACTGTTATTCTAAATTCTTGTTCTTATATATTGCTTGTATCTGTTTTGAGCGATTTTCTGGCTGTCATTTCTTCCCAAGTTTTCTTTTGAGGAGAATTCTTCCATGTTGTCATTTTGGGTAACTTTCTGTCTTATGTGTATTTTAATAGCTTGTTATATCCCTGCACCTGAACTACTATATTAAAAAGGGGCCATATACTGTCCAGGGCCTAGCGCTTCAGGAAGCGTTCTTGGTGTATGTTGCAGACAGTCTGTTGTTGTGTTTTGGCTGTTCTATCTCACTGGTCAGTCCTCTCTGCAAAGCTCCTTCTTGCTTGCAGTAGTGAGTGTTTGGACCTTCAACCAGGTGTGCTTTGATTTGTTCGTTGAAGTAACCCTGGAAAAAAAGGAAAGAAGGAGGGGAGGAGCCTGATCCCATAAAAGAGAAAAACGAAAGGGGAGAAAAGAAGACCAACCAGAATAAAAAAAAAAAAAAACAAACAAACAAAAAAAAAAAAAAAACAAACAAACAACTATAAGGCTAAATCCAGAGAAAGAGAAAGGAAAATAAAGAAGAGATAGAAAAAAGTGTAAAAAGAAGAGAGTAAAAACGCCTGATCAAACAAGCAAACAAAAAATTATACATAGATACATTTCTATATCTATTTTATATCTATAGACCTACATCTATATATAATATAGAGAGAGATGTAGATATAGATAGATGTAAATATAAAATAAGAATTGGCCAAAAACAAATCAGAAACTATAAGCCTGGTTCCAAAAGAAAAAAAATAAGAGGGCAGAAAGAAAAAGAAGACAAACACAAAGAAAAACAAAAAATTAACAGTTCGTCTGTTGGTGCCTGGGACCAGTGGCTGTGCGGGCCTGGCGGAGAGAGGCAGGCTGTATCGGGGGTCAGTCAGCTCCAGTAGATAAGCAGTTTGCCACACAGGGAAGGGAGGGCTCAGGTGTAAGCGGGTCCCACTTCCCCCGGGGGGGCCTCTGTGTTGCTCTCCCAGTCCCACCATGCTGGTGTTGGGGAGAAGAATGGCGACACCCCGATCTCTCCTCCACTGACCGGGTGTCTCGAACCACACTGTTCAGGCAGCCCTCAGCCCTCACAGAGTAACATGGGTGGCCGGCTAGCCCTGCTCCACAGTCCTCCCCCGCCTCCTAGGTGCTCGGCTGGGATTCAAAACCCAAAGTCTTAAAGGACCCTGCACCGACTGGACCCTTTCCTGGTGCAGCGTCACTCAGCTCTGCTGATGAAAGGGCTTTCTTTGGCTGGCACATGCAGGGGTTCACAGCACTGGGAGGAGACTGCTCTCTCCTAGGGCACCCCTGAGATCGCTACCATGCCCTGAGCGGCTCCTTCCCCTGCCAGCCAGCACACGCGCACAGACTGGCCTTCCCTCCGGAGAAAGTCGCGCACTTTTGAAACCTCCGAGTTTCAGCTCCTAAGGCTGTTTGCAAAATAGAAACTGGCACCCTCCCTATTTCTCGTTCCCCAGTCGGTGGTCTGGAGAGGTTTGCCTCTTGTGCTAACTCAATAGGGCAATTTCACACCCTTTCTCTCCCTTTCTCACCCTTTTGTCTTTCCATAGAAGGGGTTCCCTCCCCTCTGTGCCTACACCGTTTTTTTTTCTCCCCCAATTCACATACACACACCTCGATACCACCATGCTGTCTCCCTCCAACTGTGGAGATCTTTGTGCCACTCCACAGATCGATTTCCTGGGTGTTCCAAGTAAGCTGGCCTCAACACAGCTGTATCCGAGGGAGGAGGAAAATCCCAGTCCCCCTATTTACTTCTCTGCCGTCTTAACTCTGCCCCCCATTGCCCAGTACACGAAAAGATGCTCACCATTACGAATAATAAGGGAAATGCAAATCAAAGCTACAGTGAGATACCATCTCACACCCTATAGTATGGCTATTCTAAAAACAAAACAAGAAACGGGCATTGGCAAGGATGTGGGGAAATTGGAACTCTTGTGCACTGTTGGGAGGAAGGTAAAATGGTGCAGCTGCTGTGGAAAACAGTATGGTAGTTCCTCAAAATGTTACCAATAGAATTACCATGAGATCCAACAATTCCGCTGATGGGTATGTACCCCAAAGAACTGAAAGCAAGGTTTTGAAGAGATATTTGTACACATGTTCATAGCAGCATTATTCGCAATAGCTAAATATGGCAGCAACCCAAGTGTCCATCAATGGATGACTGGATAAACAAAATGTGGTATATGCATACAATGGAATATTTTTTAGCCTTAAAAGCAGAGAAATTCTGACACAGGCTACAATGTCGATAAACCATGAGGGCATCATACTAAGTGAACTAAACCTGTCATAAAAAGACAAAATACTGTATGATTCCACTTAGGTAGAGTAGTCAAAATCATTGAGACAGAAAGTAGAATGGTGGTTGCTAGGGGCTGGGGGAAGGAGAAAGGGGAGGGGTTCCAGTTTAACAGGTATGGAGTTTCAGTTTCACAAAATGAAGAGCTATGGACATGGATGGTAATGCTGGCTGCACAACATTAGGAATGTATTTAATATCACTGAAACATAAACTGAAAATGGTTACGATGGTAAATTTTGTTATGTGTATTTTATGAAAATAAAACAGCGCTAGAACAGTCAAGGGCCCGGAGGGTACAAAACAGCGGAAGATCCATTTCAGTAAGAGCCAACAAATAGACAAGAAATTTAAAGAACTTCAGGGGCGCCTGGGTGGCGCAGTCGGTTAAGCGTCCGACTTCAGCTAGGTCACGATCTCGCGGTCCGGGAGTTCGAGCCCCGCGTCAGGCTCTGGGCTGATGGCTCAGAGCCTGGAGCCTGTTTCCGATTCTGTGTCTTCCTCTCTCTCTGCCCCTCCCCCGTTCATGCTCTGTCTCTCTCTGTCCCAAAAATAAAAAATAAACATTGAAAAAAAATTAAAAAAAAGAAATTTAAAGAACTTCAGAGTGCAAGCTCTTGAAGGTAAGTAGGTCCAATGAATGAAAAAAAAATTTGCTGAGCAGCTAAAGTTAGGTAGAAATGAATGCCCGCATGCCTGGGTGGCTCAGTCCATTAAGCGTCTGCCTTCAGCTCAGGTCATGATCTCATGGTTTGTGGGTTCAAGCCCCGCACTGGGCTCTGTGCTGACAGTGCAGAGCCTTCCTGGGATTCTCTCTCTCTCTCTCTCTCTCTCTCTCTCTCTCTCTCTCTCCCACTTCCTGGCTTGCTCTCTCTCTCTCAAAATAAATACAAATAAACTTAAAAAAAAATGAA
Organism: Herpailurus yagouaroundi; assembly: GCF_014898765.1. Taxonomy (NCBI): domain Eukaryota; kingdom Metazoa; phylum Chordata; class Mammalia; order Carnivora; family Felidae; genus Herpailurus; species Herpailurus yagouaroundi. The sequence goes on along the minus strand of NW_024412395.1, from coordinate 55,976,874 downwards.
TGTCACTGAAGTTTAAGGAAGGATTGTAGATAAGTGGGAAATATGATTTGAAAATGTGTACATATATATATATATATATTCATAGTTCTTCAGTAAGTTTTAAATTCTATTTGGCACTTTTAGCCAATGTGGTTAGGTTTGGGTGTTAAGTGTTTGGGAGAGGATGGTATGTGTTGTTTCAGTACTATCCTCTGCAAAGGCTTTTAAAATATGTGATTTCTACACACGAAATTATGAGTTGTTGAATGTTCTACATGCCGAGCATATATTAATTTAGTAATTTCATGGTATTATTCTGTTGATAATATTCTGGACTTAAGACCTCAATACATCGTCCGTCAATTACTTGCCCAATACTTTACATTACTACGGCCAGAAATTATTATTTTTTCCAGATCCAGCACCACCCTCCTCTGCCTCAACAGACAAGGCAGTTAGACTGTCTCTGCCAATAGCAACATTGTGCCTTAGCTGGCTTTGATGTAGAGATAGCTGATACGTAGCAGTCGAAACTTGTGACAGTATAGGATTTATAAGCAATATCATCGTTTTTACAGATTTTTTGGAAAGTAGATAACATGGCTTTATTTATACTCCTCTTTTCCCTCCACCCACCCTTATCCTACCCTCCTCCTTCACCACACATACATATACACAAGCTCAGCAGTGCATTTTGTTAAAGGCTTTCTGGTGATGTGTATATCATGATATATGCAGCACTGCTGCTCAAAGTGTGACGTCCAGGGGTCAGCAGCGTTCGCATCACTTGGGAGCTTGTCGGAGATATAGGTTCTGGAGCTTCACACCAGATCTTCTAAACCAGAATCTGAATTTTAACAAGATCCCAGGTGATTTGTATATACATTAAGCTTTGAGAGTACTGGTCTAGAATACTGCAGTCCCCCATATGCCTTAGCTCAGACTCCTTATCTTTCAAAAAGTTGTCAACTCATTAATTGGGTAGTCCCCCCCCCCCCCCGCCACCCCTTTCTTCCTGGAATGTACTGCTAATCCAGTGATTCTCAAAGTGTGGTCTGAAAACTTCTGAGGGCCCCTAGAACCTTTCTTTAAGGGGTTTCACAAGGTCTTCCCTTTGCCGCTTGCACAGCTACGTGAGGCTAGATTGCCATTAAACACTTCAACCAAAACAACATATTGCAACAGGTCAAATACAGAAGTAGATTAAGTGTGACTTAATTATTTACAAAAATGAAAACAATGCCATTCTTCTATTTTTGCTTTGGAAACTATAGTTATTTTTCTTTTTTTTTTTTTTAAGTATAGTTCTTTTTCAAAAAAAAAGAACATGTTATTTATGTTAACATGTTGTTATGGAGTGAAGGGTACTGAATCTCCCTGACTGGTCTGTCAGTGAGAAAACAGGCTCCAATATGACCTTTCACTTACAACTTTATAGAAATGTCAGTTTTGTAAGTTGAAGGTAACCCTGTATCCCTAGGTTACTTCCCTTCAGCTATCAATCTATTTATAGTCTGTAAAAATTGGCCCATGTTCCGAGTAAGAATCTGCACTGCTTTCTCAAATGATGCAAGTAATCTATCTCCTCCTAGATGTTTAGTAACTTAGAGCTTCTTTTTTCAAGGGAGCTTAAATACTGAAAAGAATTGACCTAAGATCAATGGAGACTCGTAAATCCAAGGGCTTTTGATTGTTCTACTATTAGCATGAGCTAGCATCCTACTGCTGATCTTGGCAGAGACTCCTAAGAGGACCCATGGTTGTTGGCAGTGGCTACTTTTCAACAAAAGCATTTAGTCAGCATTTCCCAGCCGTGGAGATTCCAGGATCTGCTCCTCTGACATGAGAATCCCAGAGTTTGCTTTGTCCAAGGGTTAATGTAGTTTGGCTGAGTGTCTCAGATGCTGGACAGCTCAGTATGATTCCCTCAAGACTTCCTCTATCTAAAGGACAGTTCAAAGTATTTACCTACCTCTCTAGAGATATCCAAAACATCTTTAGCTCTCAAGACCCCAGGAGTCGTACAAAAAGAATAAGCTTATAATACTGCACGTTATCACATTCCTGCCTTATTTTCTCCACAGCACTTACTATTCTTTTTTTTTTTTTTTCAACGTTTATTTATTTTTGGGACAGAGAGAGACAGAGCATGAACGGGGGAGGGGCAGAGAGAGAGGGAGACACAGAATCGGAAGCAGGCTCCAGGCTCTGAGCCATCAGCCCAGAGCCTGACGCGGGGCTCGAACTCCCGGACCGCGAGATCGTGACCTGGCTGAAGTCGGACGCTTAACCGACTGCGCCACCCAGGCGCCCCGCACTTACTATTCTTTAAATGGTCACACGGTTTATGTATGTGCCGCGACTCTCCTCCCCCATGAAAATCTCCCTAAGGGGCTTTGTCTTGTTGACAGTTGTAGCAGCAGGGCCAGGAACAGTGTCTGGCATGTTCATGCTCAATAAATATTGATGCTTTATGAGTAATAAAGTATAGAAACAGAGCATTAGGTTGATCGTTACCCTAAGAGGCTGTGTCCAAGGTGAGAATGCAACTGAAAAGAGCAAAGTATTAATCTAAGGGCCTAGGAGGGTCCATATGACCAAGACTTTCTGGTCTCTGGCATAAGGAATTCATAGCTTTGGTACTAGGTGGGCCTCAGGGTGACAGACTAGTTATGGCGAGTCATCAAGGGTAGACACTGGAATGGCAGACAAAAATCTTTATCCTAGGGGCGCCTGGGTGGCGCAGTCGGTTAAGCATCCGACTTCAGCAGGTCACGATCTCGCGCTCCGTGAGTTCGAGCCCCGCGTCAGGCTCTGGGCTGATGGCTCGGAGCCTGGAGCCTGCTTCTGATTCTGTGTCTCCCTCTCTCTCTGACCCTCCCCCGTTCATGCTCTGTCTCTCTCTGTCCCAAAAATAAATAAACGTTGAAAAAAAATTAAAAAAAAAAAATCTTTATCCTAGAAGTGGTTCTATCTACTTGTATTGGTAACTTAATAGTGTGTGGAAAGCTGAATATAACGATGACAAGCCCTCTTTCTTTTCTTTTCTTTTTCTACTTAATTTTATTTATTTATTTTTAAATTTACATCCAAATTAGCATATAGTGCAACAATGATTTCAGGAGTAGATTCCTTAGTGCCCCTTACCCATTTAGCCCATCCCCCCTCCCACAATCCCTCCCATAACCCTCAGTTTGTTCTCCACATTTGAGTCTCTTATGTTTTGTCCCCCTCCCTGTTTTTATATTATTTTTGTTTCCTTTCCCTTATGTTCATCTGTTTTGTCTCTTAAAGTCCTCATGTGAGTGAAGTCATATGATATTTGTCTTTCTCTAATTTCACTTAGCATAATCCCCTCCAGTTCCATCCACGTAGTTGCAAATGGCAAGATTTCATCCTTTTTGATTGCCGAGTAATACTCCATTGTATATATAGACCACATCTTCTTTATCCATTCATCCATCGATGGACATTTGGGCTCTTTCCATACTTTGGCTATTGTTGATAGTGCTGCTCTAAACATGGGGGTGCATGTGTCCCTTCGAAACAGCACACCTGTATCCCTTGGATAAATACCTAGTAGTGCAATTGCTGGGTCGTAGGGTAGTTCTATGTTTAGTTTTTTGAGGAACCTCCATACTGTTTTCCAGAGTGGCTGCACCAGCTTGCATTCCCAGACAAGCCCTCTTTCTAGTGAGTGGGATGAGAAGAGAGGTGGGAGGAGGCATTGATATGAAGGATGGAAACAAGGGCCTTAAATTCCATTCTCTGTCTTTGGGCTGATCTCATTGAGGCTGGCTTAAGCTAAAGTATGATTTGAAGGTAAAGACAGCCCTCTAATTTTTTTTTTCTTCACAATGCCACACACAATTAATTACAAATTCTTGTGAGACATTGAGGGTGGGAAGTGGACAATGACCCCCCCCCCCACCTTGTACTTGAAATGTTCTGAATGGATATTTCCATTATGAGAACAGATGCTGAAAGGTTAACTATAGCATAGGCAATTTCGAGGATGTGCAGGAAAGCCCTGGGTTGTCAGAGGAAGGGAAAGAAGATCCGTCTGGAGATAGAAGCTACCAAAAGAATCAACCAAAATGTCTCGGGTCACGGTGTCCTCATCTCATCTTTCTGTACTGGGCTATATCTTGAGGATACCTGTGAAAACACAGAGGCTTTTTCTCTGAGTTCAAGACAGACATAAGGGACATCCTGGAATATGCTATGTTTTGTTTAGCTACAAACAGAAACTATGTCTTTATGAATTGAATCTTCCTTTTCACCTTATTTTTCATATATACAGATCTGTATATTTCTATGTTAGTATATTTATATACTACTTGAGCAGGGTTTTAGTTGAATTTTTAAGAATAACAACAGATTAATGGATTAACAACCACGTCTTCTGAACAAGGCAGAAATACCACATTCTGGGCATTGGAAGGTTTTGAGAGCATTGAGAGGCCCCCGTTATTTCTTGCAGTATTTAATAATGGGCATTTCTACAATAGAAGTAGTTTTCTTCAAATAGCCTCTTGTATCTAAGGGATACCAATTTTACTCAGAAGTCATGTTGGGTTCTTAAAGGAGGTTTACCAGGTCCTTACCAACTCTCTTAGGAGTAAGTTGGGTAGATGCATGTTTGGAATGATAAGACAGGTGAAGAAGGGGTCCAGAACAGACTTCCTGCGTTTGCAAAAGAGAAGATTGTAGAGAATTTTCGGGCTGTCAGGGGAGCTTGAGGAATGACAATGAGAAAAAGAACTGAAAAGCAAAGCATTTTATTAAGATATAGTGAGACTTACAAGTTCACAGGATCAGAATTAAAAGTCGTAACTACATTCGTTTTGTCTAAGCTGAATGTTTTTTTCATTTGTAGAAAAGCTATATTACATGAAATGTGGTGGAGCTACAAATATGTAGATTAAAGTAAGACACTTTCTAACTAGAAGGTTGCCAACATGCATATGGAACAGATTTGCATCTTTTCCACCTGTTTTCTTCCTGTGAGCTGCTTTATTTTTTCGCACCTTAAGTTTACTTTTTTAAAAAAGAAAAGTAGGGGCGCCTGGGTGGCTCAGTCGGTTAAGCGGCCGACTTCGGCTCAGGTCACGATCTCACGGTCCGTGAGTTCGAGCCCCGTGTCGGGCTCTGTGCTGACTGCTCAGAGCCTGGAGCCTGTTTCAGATTCTGTGTCTCCCTCTCTCTCTGACCCTCCCCCTTTCATGCTCTGTCTCTGTCTCAAAAATAAATAAACGTTAAAAAAAAATTAAAAAAAAAAAGTAGCTAAAACTGCATTCTCCAACAGAGCAGAGTACTATTTGTATTACTAAATATTCTTCTCTTGTCTATGAGGACTCCTGAAAGACTTTCTTTAAAATAACATGTTCCATAGGGCGCCTGGGTGGCTCAGGGGTTGAGCATCCGACTTCAGCTCTGGTCATGATCTCACAGTTCGTGGGTTCGAGCCCCATGTCAGGCTCTGTGCTGACAGCTCAGAGTCTGGAGCCTACTTCAGATTCTGTGTCTCTCTCTCTCTCTTCCCCTCCCCCACTCGTGCTCTGTCTGTCTCTCTCAAAAAATAAACATTAAAAAAAAGTTTTAAATTAACATGTTCCTCTAGTGCATTATGTAGATAATTACTTGACAACAGACTGGATGAGGAGGAGAAATTTAAAACCAAACCTACTGCCAATTGAAAATGAATCAAAACCAGAGAAAAGAATTTCGAATTTTTGACATGTGAATGGAAATCATTGTTTTTAAAACGCTACTCTAATTGACGCAAAGTTCTTTTGAAATGTCATAACATTTATAGTTCTTTTTCTCACATTAGACATTATTAGCCATTTTGAGACATGGAGAGAAGCACCATTGTAGTGAATATATACTTGACCTAACAATTTGTCATTTGTTAATTGCACATTTTGTCCATCATCATATTCATGTTCAGTAGTCTGAGCTGCTGGGGTTTAACTGATGTGACGAGTGCTACACTACATTAACACTAGGACAATGTGACTGTTACTAGATAGGGATAGTACTTTCATTTTAACTTGAGAAGGTAAACAGTGGCTTCTTTCTGGTCTCTTGAATAATGAAATGAGTTTCAAAAGAAGAGTGAGTTGGCTCACATATATGTCCATAGGCCAGAAAGAAACCCGTTAAAAGGTTCAGTGCCATCAGGATTTCATTTTTATGTCAGATACCATTATTGAACTGCAAGTGTAACTTTCAAATACAATACTGCACAATTTTCCAATAATTTCCGTTTCAGTTTGGTTTGGATGTTTGAGAGTACATTTTATATTAACACAAAGCTTTATTCATAATTTGTTATAGACTAGAAATAACGTAATAGATGACACTGAAAGGCACTGAAAAACAACTGGTTTTTAAAAAGTTGATGCAAGTTTTTTTGCAGGAGCCCCTCATCATACTTTTCAACTTGTGCCAGTGTATGTTTCTTGAACAATCAATATCCCCACACCTGACATTGAGATATTTAAGTTGTATAGAGAATCACAGAGCAACATTAAAAAAATATTTTCAGGGGCATTCACTTTCGAATGTCCCCTCTCTGTAAAGAGAGCTTTCCTACTATTCTTTCTTTCTAATCTTATACTCTAATAAACTTTTGCCTGCTGCTCAAAAAAAATTTTTTTGAAAAAAAATATTTTCAGCACTATACTTCTTTGTGTTTTTAGGAGTGTATCTGTGTCAGTTGCAGAGCAGTAAGTATGGTCTCTTTTGTCCCTCATGTGAATCAAACTGTCTTCCTCCGGCACCCTTTTTTAAACAGCTTCTTTCAAAGTTTGACGGACATTTCTTTGTCACTGTAGCAACCTAGTGGGCAGTAGGATAGTACTATGGGTAGAGAGCCATTTCTATTCCATATTCCAATTTGGTGTCCTTTGGTCCTCTTGAAATGTTAATAAGCAGATGCTGATATTTTAAAGGTTTGAAATTATTTCTAATAAAGTTGATATATTTATTTTTTAATGTTTATTTATTTTTGAAGGAGGGGGTAAAGAGAGAGAGAGGGAGAGCATTAGCGATGGAGGGGGAGAGAGAGAGGGAGACAGAGGATCCAAAGCGGGCTCTGCACTGACAACAGAGAGCCCCATGTGGGGCCTCAAACTCACAAACTGTGAGATCGTCAGGACCGGAGCTAAAGTCTGACGCTTAACCGACTGAGCCACCCAGGTGTCCCTAAAGTTGATATATTTAAAATCGGTACTCAGTGAAATTGATAAAATAGAATACACCACAGCATGGAAGATTTTTTTTTTTTTTACATTTTTTAATGTTTATTTTTTCTTTGAGACAGAGAGAGAGAGCACGCACACAAGCAGGAGAGGGGCAGAGAGAGACACAGAATCTGAAGAAGACTCCAGGCTCTGAGCTGTGAGCACAGAGCCCAACGTGGGGCTCAAACTCACCAACCGGGAGATCATGACCCCGAGCTGAAGTCGGACGCTTAATCGACTGACCCACGCAGGCGCCCCCGATTTTTCTCTTATAAACAATTCTGTGCACTGTTTTCACTTACGGTTATATAGTGGAGGGCACTGTATTTCTTTTGCTAAGTTATTTAGATATAATTATATACTAACATCCTACATTGTACCAGGCGTTTAGGAGCCAGAAGAATCAACTTCAGTTACAGTTTAGTAAAATTCGACCAAACGCCATCCAAAGTACAGGCTTTTTTTTTTCTCTTGCTTTCAAAACGGACTTCTCTTGCTTTCCCGCTTTGGGCCTTGGGGATACTTTGAGGCAAACTCCGCCTCTTCCAAACCCCAGCTTAACGGAGACACCCTCTCTCAGACTTCAGAGTAGCAGCAAAATGGGTTTAGGCGCGCGCCTCTCTAACGTTCTGCCTGCCTTCCTACCCAGGGCCGGGAAGTGACAGCGACAAAAATACCGGGCTCCCGTGGCGGAGCTCAGAGGACTCATCGCGCTTTCTCTCCCGCCACTCGCAGCCTTTTCCAGAGTTCACCTTACTTCTCCGCACACCGTCAAACCCTTCCCTCGACCCCAACATCCACCTGCTCCAGCGCCCCACACCCGTGCGAGTCGGCAGCCAGCCGCCAATCACAGGCTTCCGCACAGGTTACGGAGACTCCTCTCTTTTGGCTCTCCGATCCCGCCCCCTCCAGGCCTGCTTCCCGCCCTTCGGAGCACTTTGTCCAATCACCCGCCACCGAGTGTTCTTTGGTTCCCACCCCCTCCATCCCCGCCCTCCTGAAGTCCCGCCCCCTTCCCCTTTAAGCTGACGAAATCACCTGACCCGGAGGCGCTCCTTCAGATAGAAGGCAAGAAGGGGCGTGTGCGGTGGAGGGGAGGGGCGCCGAGAAGAAAGGGGGGGATGCCGGGAGTGGGGCGGGGAGAAGGGAAGGGGTGTCAGTCCGATCTCGCGAGAGAGGACGGAAGCCTGTGGGAGCCCGTGGCCTTTAAAGTGCGGTTCAGCCCTTTCCTCCAGGGGTAGTTTGTAAACACCGCTGAGCTCGGGCCTCGGTGGCGACCGAAGGAAGCATGAACTAGTGACCTGGAAAGGTGAGTAGTGATGGGGGAAGGCCGAAGGACTGGAAACTGTAGGGATACGGAGAAAGAAGGCACTAACATGGCGACGTCGCTCACCGTAGTCCCCACCCCCCGCTTCCCATCACCTCCGGCGCTCCTGCCTCGGTGCCTAGCCCTCGGGGCGACTGTGGCTGTTCTGCCACCTCAGCGGCCCGCGCGGCGTCGGCTTCAGGAGCCCGACCGGCCGGGCGGGACCGTTAGGTAACTGGCGTTCGTTGTTCCGGCCCCTCCCCGCTCGCGCGCTTTCCTAACGAAGAGGAAAAAGGAATAACGGCTCCTGTTAGACCCCTCCCCCCGATTTATCTTCCCCTTCTCTGGTTAGTTCAGAGGTCCCTGGGCTGCAGGTCGGGTCCGCCGGGGGCGCAAGGAGACCCCCTTTAGTCTTGGATTAGCAGGGAGAGAGGGCCGGCTCTGGTCTCCCCACCCAAGACTCAGTCGTTGGGGACCGTGTGTATGTGATGGTGGCGGGGAGGAGGATCGGGAGGCGCCGCTGAAAATAGGGTCAGGGTCTCTGCCTTTGGTGGAACATGATGGAACAAATGGTATGGAGAACCTGTGAGCTGGAAGTCTGGGCATTTTCTGTCCTTTCTGCCCCCTCACACTCTCGCCACCCCCCTTTTTCCTGGTGGGGCGGGGCTGAGATGTGGGTGCAGATTGATTCTGGTATTTTCCCCCATTTTTAACCTCCCTGCTTGGACTGCAGAACCTCCGTAGGGAGGTAACCTGTGCTTTTTAGTGATGCCCTAGGGGCCAGGGCCGAGAGAGGGGGAGAGGGAGTGAGTGAGTGTTTTCTGTGTTAGCTCGTTGAACCGACGCTAGAGGAGGGAGAGGGCGGAGGAGCTGGGTACTATTTTTGTGTCCTTAGGTAGTGTAAAACTGCCTCTGCTTAATCGGGAGCTTAAAACTGGTTGAGGCCAAGAGCAAAACTACTGTGAATATGATGGAGTAAAAGGCAGTACACCTGATGGACTTTAGGCATATTGACTAATCCCTAAACTATAATGTGAAAGTTGTGATTTCTTAGGAATTTTAAATTATGGAAACAGTAACAATGTGTGAGTTTAATAGACATACTTGAAATCAAAACAAAAACTGTTCCTTTGAGTGCACTTTTTGTCCTATTTGAAGAAACCACCGACATTGTCAGTAATAGCCTTTCCAGGCGTAATTTTTAAATAGCGTGTAACCTTACTTAGTCTAGTGTGCCAAAATTACGAAGGTGATAAGCTTGTTTAAAAGTCAACCCTACAGGGTTAAGTGACCTGAAAGACCAATACGGTAGCAATTACACCTTGTAATTAAATGTGTTACACTGACTTGAGGAATCCACTGTCAACACTCCTCAAAACTTCAGGAACACCATTGTAAAGTTATGTTAAAAAATAGAGATGCCCTTCTGCAGATCACAAAATAGAGTTAAGGATGTTCTTGGATCTTCAAGGTCACCAATAATTAAGTAACAGTCAGAAATTCTAGTCCTTGTAATTTGTAAGAATCTTACAAATTTATGGTGGTCTCTATGCTGCTTTCCTAAAACATGTTTAATCTTGCTTAAGAGGATTACTGCCATTAAGTTTTGAATTATTTAAAATGTATTGTGGTAATTTAGAATGTAGGTGTTTGTCAGTAAAGAAGTAGCTTTCAGGAACTGTGTGTGTGTGTGTGTGTGTGTGTGTGTGTGTGTGTGTTTCTAAGGTGCCCATGCCTTCTGTCGACCTGATTGCGTTTCCTCGAAGTTCTTTTTAAAATAACCATATTAGAATGTTTATTTCATCTTTGGGGACTATACCATAATCTATTATATATGTAAACCAGAAATTCCTGTATTTACTTGAGAGTATTTGTTTCATATTTAAAAATTAAAATAACAGCACAAAGTAAGGTTGTTATGTCAGCTCTTTAACAAATAATTTGGAGGAATGCTTTTTCTTGGTAGTCAGGATTTGAAAGCTTTCTGAATATCATTTTTAAAAATAATAGGCTATACATCAACTAGTATGAAGTCTCAATAAGTAATGAACATTTTGCCTACCTAAATTTTTGTGTTTTGAAAAAGTTGGGTTTAATGATTTATATGTTCTCTGCCGATTAATGAAATTGTTAGATCATGTTAGAGCAAATGTGTAGATCTAACCTGTGTCATCTTGAGCAAATAATACAGTCTGTCTTTTAAAAACCCACTGAGGGGCACCTGGGTGGCTTAGTCCGTTGAGCGTCTAACTTCGGCTCAGGTCATGATCTTGAGGTTTGTGAGTTAGAGCCCCGTGGGCGCTCTGTGCTGACAGCTCAGAGCCTAGAGCCTGCTTAGTTAGGATTCTGTGTCTCCCTCTTTCTGCCCCTCCCCCACTTGTGCGCTTGCTTGCTCTCTCTCTCTCTCAAAAATAAACAAACTTAGAAAAAAAACAAAACACTGAATATGGGGCACCTGGGTCCCTCAGTCGGTTAAGCATGGAACTCTTGGTTTCAGCTCAGGTCATGATCTCTGAGTTTCATGAGTTCAAGCCCCGAATGGGACTCTGCGCTGGTAGCACATAGCCTGCGTGGGATTCTCACTCTCTCCCTTTCTCTCAGCCCCTCCCCCACTCACACTGTCTCTGTCTCTCTCAAAATAAACTTAAAAAAAAAAAAATAACCCATCGAAAAACAATTGGATAGTCAACTGATCCTTGTAAAAGTCAATACATTAAGTGTTTGTTAAGCAATTCACTGTAATTAAAATGTACTATAGAAAAACAACAAATCTGCCTTGTTACAGTCAGTAGTTTAACTTAGTATTTCTGTGTTTATCCTATACTCACACCTATTCCATGAGACTAAGAACGTAACTAAACTGCTGCATGTTCTCCTCATGTAATTCTTAATGAGGGGGTATTAGTAGTAGTATTCACCTATTTATGTCCAAGGGAAAACCCACAAAACATTTCTTTTGCTCTGTTTCTTAAGCTCAAGAAAAGAAGTAAATATATAAGCTCAAGAAAAAGAGTAAAATATAATTTCAAAAAAATACAAGGAAGTTTGTGGATCTTTAAGGCCAACAATAATTGGAATTATTTTAAATATATTACTATGAATGTGTTATGTATTATATTAATTACAGATATATGTATATGTACTATTTTCATTTATTCTTTTTTTAACAGTTTTGAAACGTATATTCATTTACATTTTTAAGTATGTTTAAGTGATGCTTTTTCTTCTTGGCAAAATTTTGGCAGTGGTAGTACAGTGATTAAAAACATTTTTTGTGGGCACCTAGGTGGCTCAGTCGGTTAAGCATCCAACTGCTCAGGTCATGATCTCATGGTTAGTGTGTTCGAGCTCTGCATCAGACTCTGTGCTGGCAGCATGGAACCTGGTTGAGATATTCTCTCTCTCTCTCTCTCTCTCTCTCTTTCTCTCTCTCTCTCTCCCTCCTCCTTCCCTGCTTGCCCTCTCTCTGTCAAAATAAGTAAACATTAAAAAACTTTAAAAATAATATAAAAAAATAACATTTTTTTTGTAACAAGAAGGGATGTAAGTAGAATGCTCTCCAGACTAGACTTATGCATTCATGTCTGCATTCTGTATCTTAACAAAGATAGTGATTCCCATTTTTTTCCTGTCTTAATACCCAAGGAATAGAAACACTCCCAATGGTAGTAGTAGCTTATTATCACAGAGATTCTCAACAAGATTACTAGGGAAAGAGAAAGGGTGGGAATGATTAAAATTGGCAAAAAGCCAGTGGGCAAAATACCAAGAGTATTTTGATTATTTGGCTAGTCCTGTATATCATTATCTTTATAATACTCCCTTAATTTACAAATTCCCTAAATGTTCTTTAGTTTGCCTACCTGAATCTAAACCTTTGTCATTCCAATTTTATAGCTTTGATTTTTCTAATTCTTGTTATGTGGGCTAGTGTGTTTTTTTCTGTTTATTGAACAGTTAAAATAGTGTTACTAAAAATCAATTACAAGTGTCCTACTGATAAATAACTTTTCATTACTTTTGTTGCCTTCTAATTTCTGCATATACATTGTAGTTTTAACAGAATTTGACACTTAAGTTTTACTTTTCTAGCTTTAGCATTTTCCCATACTGTCTAATCTTTGTAATATATAATGGTTACCTGATAGTTTACCAAATGAGTATTAACATTTCCTCAATTTTATTTTTTTAATTTTTTTAAGTTGATTTATTTTGAGAGAGAGAGCTTGTGCATGCATGCACAAGCAGGAGGAGGGGAAAGAGAGAGGGAGAGAGAATCCTAAGGAGGCTCCATGCTGTCAGTGCAGAGCCAGTGGGTCACAGGGCTTGATCTCACTCACGAACCGTGAGATCATGACCTGAGCCCAAATCAAGAGTTGGACAGTCAACCAACTGAGTCACCCAGGCACCTCTACATTTACTCAATTTTAAATGCCCAACAGGAAAATAGTTGTTTTCAGTTTCTATTTTAACACTGAATTGAGCATCTCTATGCATTTATCTTTTTTTCTTATTTTGAATTGTTTTCCATACGGTACTAATCTCAAATGAAATTACTAGGTCAGAGGATATAAATGTTTCTATATTGCCAAATGTTTGCCTCCCCAAAGAGTTGAGCACATTTACACTGTCAAGAGAATATGAGTTCACAGACTATATCATGATTTTATCAACTTTGGAGTTATGCTTATTAATAAAGTAGGATTGCTTAATTAGGAATTATTACTAATTCTGGGAATAACTTGCATTATTTAGTAGTTTAATTTAGGAGACCATTTCAGTCTGTAGTTATTTATCTGCCAGTGATCTGTGTGCTGGGACAGATACTGTATATTTCATTTTTTTCTGTCATTTCACTGACTTCTAAAAATTAACCAAAACATTTAATGGTATAGTAACAATAATCCTTACATTCGATGTATTTTTAATGGTTTACAGATTGGGTGTTTTATGCTGTTTTAATATGAGCTACTTTCTGACCTATACATTTATGAGTTATTAAAATTCATAATAACATTTATTTCCATATAGGTAACCCTTGAAATAAAGAATATGTATGTTATAGCCAAATTGACTGAGTTTTTGTTTCCTCAATATCATCTTCTGGTATATAGTAAGTATATAATCAACATTTTAGCGTGATTATTAGGAGCCAGAGACTGTCATGAGTCTTCCAACTTACCATCTGTATCACCTTCAGCAAATAATATAAACTCTCTGTGCTTCCTTGTCCTTATTTTTAAAGGTAATAATTTATAGCCTTGTTCAAATAATGTATATGTGATGCTTAAACCAGTGTCAGGAACTAACGAATACTTAGTAAATGGTGTGGTAATTATTACTGTTAAAGTACATTCAGAAATAATAATAATCTACCATACCCCCTCCAGGAATGTGTGATGTAACTTGAAAGCAGGATTTCAACCATCTGTTTGATAGCTTTGGCAATAAAGTTGAGTTTTCCGTAGGAACTTATAATTTGTGGTGCAGCTTATTACATTAGAATTTTCAAAAATCCATGTGAGAGTGGGGCGCCTGGGTGGCGCAGTCGGTTAAGCGTCCGACTTCAGCCAGGTCACGATCTCGCGGTCCGTGAGTTTGAGCCCCGCGTCAGGCTCTGGGCTGATGGCTCAGAGCCTGGAGCCTGTTTACGATTCTGTGTCTCCCTCTCTCTCTGCCCCTCCCCCGTTCATGCTCTGTCTCTCTCTGTCCCAAAAATAAATAAAAAACGTTGAAAAAAAATTAAAAAAAAAAAATCCATGTGAGAGAGTATTTCATATACTTTTTGTTTCATATACATCCCTTCTCCCCAAGTCGATAGCATCTTCATATTTTGAGATAATAAAACAATGGTAGTATCATTTCCATAAAATCTAATTACCATTTTCTGTTCTACTGATTCCACTAAAAACATTTTGGTGAGACCTTTTATTCTTTTCTCTTCATAGTGGAAGAGCTAATGATTAAATAAAATACCACATTTATAATGTTCTCTTTTTAATTTGAAAGTTATTTTAATTCTGGTTAACATGTAGTGTTAGTTTCAGGCGTACAATATAGTGATTCACCATTTCCATAACCCTGTGCTCATGACAAGCACTCCTTGATCCACATCACCCATTTAATCCATCCACCTACCCTCTCCCCTCTGGTAATCAGTTTTTTCTCTATAATTAAGAGTTCTCTATAATTTTGTTTCTTGATTTGTCAATTTTTTCCCCTTGTTTTGTTTCTTCAATTCCACATACAAGTGAAATCATGTATTTATCCTTCTCTGTTTCACTTAGCATAATATTCCCTAGTTCCATCCATGTCATTGCAAATGGCAAGATTTCATTCTTTTTTATGGTCGAGTAATATTCCATCACACACACACGCACACACACAACACTGCACATCTTCTTATCCATTCTTTTATCAAGGGACACTTGGGCTGCTTCCATTATAAATAATGCTGCTGTAAACATAGGGGTGCATGTATCCCTTTGAATTAGTGTTGTTGTATTTGGGTAAATACCCAATAGTGCAGTTGCTGGATCATAAGGTAGTTCTGTTTCTAGATTTTTGAGAACTTCCACACTTTTTCACAGTGGCTGCACCAGTTTGCATTCACCAACAGTGCACGAGTGTTTCTTTTTCTCCACATCCTCACCATGGTGTTGAGTTTATCCATTCTGACAGGTGTGAGGTGATAATCTCATTGCAGTTTTGATTTGCATTTTTCTGATGATAAATGGTGAGCATCTTTTCATGTGTCTGTTGGCCATCTGTATGTCTTCGGTTTTTTTGAATTCTTTAACGATTACTCAGTGTAACTGTACCATCACTTCTCAGCCACACTGTTAAGAGTCACTATGTTTTTATCATTTGTAAGGAAGGTTTTAATGATTATTGACATATGTCGGATTGAGGGTTATTCCTGTGGTAGTATCTCTTTCACTTAACTTGAATTTTGACATACTTTGAGAGAAGTGAGAGGTGAGCTTACTAGTATTGTATTGGGAATTGTACAGAATCTATACCCTATCAGGGTGCCTGGGTGTCTAGTCAGTTAAACATCTGACTCCTGGTTTCGGCTCAGGTCACGATCTCCTATTTCGTGAGTTCCAGCCCCATGTCAGGCTCTGTGCTGACGGTACTGAGCCTGCTTGGGATTCTCTCTCTCCCTCCGTCTCTTCCTCTCCCCGTCTCTTCCTCTCCCCCCGTCTCTCCCTCTCCCCTGCTTCCTTGTGTGTGTGCTCTCTCTCTCTCTCTCTCAAAATATATAAACTTTAAAAAAAAGTTAAAAATACTATACCGTATCTTATTTGTGCCCTCTTCATAATGGGAAATTAATATTGATATACTCTTAATAGCAGTGATGACTAGGAATTATTGTAATTCTTGGTGAGCTGTGAATTTCTATTTTTTTTAACTTTTATAAAAGATAAGTTTTTAAGAAATAAAACAATAATAGATAAGGACGTTCTATACGTTTACCTTGAGAAAAATAATGCTATGGACATAATAGATTACCAAATCTAAAATTATGTTATTAATAAAATCTTGCATTAGCACCATTCACATTCGTAACCATTACTATGTAAGTTCTAACATGTATTTCTAATGTACTGTTGTAGTTTTAAGCTATAAGACAAGAACTTGCTTACCTTAAATCACCTAGAGATTACAGGTCTGGGAATAATCAATACTCCCTTAAAAAAATGAAGTTTAACTTAAAAACTGCTATTTTTATTACAGAAGATTCTGATATATTGGGCTGATCTCAATATTCACATACTCAGTACTTTCGTGAATACAATATTGGGAAAAGTCTGAGGCGCTCGTTATGTGTACCATCAACTTTGAGGAATTTCATCAAAACATTAGTATACTCTTGGGAATTGGTGATATGTGTGAAGATTATCTGTTGTGTCGCTGTGAGTGGGGCAAAATTAAAAACTGCTTTCCTCAAAAAGCTTCTTTCCCTCATTAAATTCTATTTTTATCACTTCTGAGGCATTTGATTTCCTTACATAGATGAACTAAACATTATGTACCAGATAACCTTATGGGATAACATCAAATTCATGGGTTAAAGATTAAAAACCTTTGTTTAAGTATTAAACATGTAATTCTCAGTTTCGGGCTTTAAAGATGGTAGTAAGAACAGGATTGATTAAAGCATTAGGAAAATGTACATATAAAATTTTTTTAAGTAAGCTCTAGGCCCAGTGTGGGGCCTGAACTCATGATCCTGAGGTCCAGAGTCACATGCTCTACTGACTGAGCCAGCCAAGTGCCTCAGGAAAATGTACACTTAAAGTCAAATCCTGTAAAGCTTCTAATAAACTTAATAGATACCATGGAAGTGCCATGCACTATACTATATATTTTACATATGTTATTATCCTTTATGCTTTTTGACCATCCTAAAACTGGTGTATTATTTCCTATTGAAGAGGATCATAGTAAAATCATGCCATTAAAATTTTTCCTAATATAAAACTCAAAGATACTTTAATCTTGAAAGGAATAAAGTCCTATTAGCTCATAGTTACAGATTTTTAAACTCATAGGTTTTTTTGTTACGACCATAGTGCTGTTCCGAGGACCCAGGATTGCTCTAAGATCACTTTTTTGCATTTTGTGGCTCTTGACCAAGATTTAAGAAGGAAATTACAGCACAGAGAAAACTGTGTCTGTAAGGTGTTGCTGCTCTTGAAGACTTGTGACACAAGCCTGTCTTCCTGGGTACGTTAACATTTTTGCTCACTCTGTTAATTTTCTATTCCTGCATTACAAATTACCACACACTTTGCATCTTAAAACAACACAGATTATCTCACAGGTTTTGTAGGTCAGAAGTCCAGGTGGGCTCCCCTAGGTCCTCAGTTTAGGATCTTATAAAGCCAAAATATGTTGACTGAGCTGCATTCCATTTTAGTGTCTAGGGAAAATCCGCTCCTGGGTTGGCCGAACACAGTTGTCGGACTGGGGAGGTCTCTCTTTCCTTGCGGACTGACAACCAGGGCTGGTATTTGCTCTCAGAAGCTGGAAGGCTTTCATTTCTGCTCCCTCCAGTAAAGGCAGGTCGGGTCTCTCTCATGCTTCTAATTTCCGTGATTTATGCTGCTGCTGAATCTCTCAGACTCCAGAGAGAAAAGTTTTCTGTTGTTAAGGGCTCCTGTGATTAGATTGGGACATCTGGATAACTCAGGATAATCTTCCTGTTATAGGATCTGTAACCTTTTTATATCTTCAGAGTCCATTTTGCTATGTAATATAACCTACTCATAGTTTCTAGGGATTTGAGTGTGTACATCTTTGGGGGACCATTCTACCTACTACACTTCTATGCTTCTGAAAAGAAATTTGGTAAATTGTGAACCCTTGCACCTTTTTTTCTTGTTTCTAAGCTGAATCCTATATTTTTCATTGTAAGTTTAAATAGTTGGGGGAAAAAATTTCTGGCTCTTATAAGTAATTTCAGTAGTCATTTGAGGTTATCATTGGTTTTTAAAAAACTATAATTCACTTTTAATAGTAGTTTTCATTATTCCTCTTTCTTATGGAACTTTTATTTAACTTCCACTTCTCCAACGTGATTTTATTTGAATCCAGTGAATTTTAATGCTTTAAAGTATTGATCACCGTATCCTACTTCTCTGCAATAAATATAAATTGAACTTTTCTAAGTTTCTTATTGATTTCCTCTTTTCACGGAGCTCTCTCAGGACAGTTCATTTTTTAACAATATTTTGTGAATGGAAGAATCAGTCTAAATACAAAGTTTTCATTGTTCCTGTCACACTAAACAATATATATGAATTCAGAACATGTCCTAAACACAGGGCAGAACACCATTCTTAAAAGCAGTGCTTTGCTTTAACAGAAGTACTTAGACAGACGAAGATGCAAGCCTGAGGTTTAATGGTGCCTGGATTAAGGGAGGCTTTAAGCCACTCTTATTTTAAATAATCCCCTTGTTTTATTCCTTGGAGGTTTTTACAGCCTGGGGCAACGCGTGGTAATAAGATTTGGTATGGGTTTCTTTGGAACTGTGGAAGAATAAGGATTTAGGGAAACTAGGCAGATCATTCTGGTAAAGCAAATGTAGAGAAGTAAAAGATATGGAAATTTTCTTAAAACTTATCCTGTTCAGATGTCACTTGGAAAGCATTAGTGTACCTTCAGTAATACATACGCCTGTTTGAACACTGGCTAGCTCCTATTCTGCCACCAGGCCAGAAGCCTACTACTCAGGATTCTCTCTGCTATCTAGCTGCCCTTAAATATGTTAGACTCTTCTGAGTCCATGTCAAGAGAGAATTACTCCTTTCTCACACGAATATCTACTTTTTGAGCCCTGTTGTTTGACAATATCTGCCTTCCAGGATACTTAACCACTAACAGTATTTGCCTCCTTCAGCAGAGACCATACCCCCTACCCACAGGTTAATTATATCCAAATGCAGGCATCCCTTAGAGATAATGGCAGGTTTGGTTCCAGACTACCACAATAAAGCAGGTCAAGTGAAATTTCTTGGTTTCCTGGTGCATATAAAATTTATGTTTTTTCACTGTGCTGTGTAGTCTGTTAAGCGTGTGCTAGCATTACGTCTAAAAAAAATAAACTGTATATGCCTTGGGACTCCTGGGTGGCTCAGTTAAGTGTCTGACACTTGATTTCAGCTCAGGTCATAATCTCATGGTCATGAAATAGAGCCTCGCATTGGGCTCTGAGCTAGGTGCGGAGCCCGCTTAAATTTCTCCCTCAGGCCACCTGGGAGGCTCAGTCGGTTAACCAACTTTGGCTCAGGTCATGATTTCACCGTTCCTGAGTTCAAGCCCCGCGTTGTGCTCTGTGCTGACAGCTCGGAGCCTGGAACTAGCTTAGGATTCTGTGTCTGTCTGTCTGTCTGTCTCTCTCAATAAATAAAACATTAAAAAATTCTCACTTTCTCTCTGCCGCTTCCCTGCTCGTTTGCGTGTGCACGTTAATTTTTCTCAACAAATGAAAAGACTGTCGCTAAAAAAATAATGCTAACCATCATCTGAGCTTTCAGCAAGTTGTAATCTTTTTGCTGATAAAGGATTTTGTCCATGATGGCTGTTCACTGGCCAGAGTGGTGGTTGCTGAAGGTGGGGTGGCTCTGACAATTTCTTTAAATAAGACAATGAAATGTACCCACAGTAGAACTTTTAAAATTGGAGTCAGTCCTCTCAAGCCATACCACTGCTTCATCAGTTAAGGAATTCAATATTCTGAATTCCTTGCTGCCATCTCAAAATCTTCATAGCATCTCTACCAGGAGTAGATTCCATCACAAGAAACCATTTTCTTGGTTCATGCATAAGAAACACCTCATTTGTTCAGGTTTTATCATGAGATTGCAGCAATTCAGTCCCATCTTCCGGCCCCACTTCTAGTTCCCTTGCTCTTTCTACCACATCTGTAGTTACTTTCTCCACTGAAGTCTTGAACCCCTCAAACTCATCCATGAATATTTGAATAAACTTCTTCCAAACTCCTGTTAATATTGGAATTTTGACCTCTTCCCATGAATCTCAAATTCTTTTAATGGCATCTAGAATGGTGAATCTCTACTAGAAGGTTCTCAGTTTACTTTGCCCAGATCCATCAGAGGAATCACTATTTATAGCAGCTGCAGTTTTACAAAAGGTGTTTCTTAAATAATGAGATTTGAAAGTCAGAATTACTCCTTGGGCCATGGGCTGCAGAATACATGTGTTTATTAGCAGGCATGAAAACATGATTAATTCACGTCTCCATGAGAGCTTTTGGGTGTCAGGTGCATTTCAGTGAGCACTAAGATTTTGAAAGGAATCTTTATTTCTGAGTAGCAGGTCTCAACTGTGGGCTTAAAATATTCAGTTAAAGCATGTTGTAAACAGATTTGCTGTCATCCAGACTTAGTTGTTCCATTTGTAGAGCAAAGGCAGAGTGGATTTAGCATAATTCTTAAGGGCCCTAAGATCTTTTTGAATGATCAATGAGCATTGGCTTCAACTTGAAGTCACCAGCTGTGTTTGCCCCTAACAAGAGAGTCATCTTGTTCTTTGAAGCTTGAAATCAGGTATGAATGCCTCTCTAGCTGTAAAAGTCCAAGATGGCATCTTCTTCCAATCTAAGGCTATTTAATCTACATTGAAAATCTGTTATTTAGTGTAGCCACCTTCATTAATGATCTTAGCTGGGTCTTCTGGATAACTTGCTGCAGTTCCTGTATTAATTTTTTTTAATGTTTTATATTTGAGAGACAGAGAGAGAACATGAGCAGGGGAGGGGCATAGAGAGGGAGACACAGAATCTGAAGCAGGCTCCAGGCTCTGGGCTGTCAGCACAGAGCCCAATGCAGGGCTCGAACTCACGAGCAGTGAGATCATGACCTGAGCCAA
Organism: Herpailurus yagouaroundi; assembly: GCF_014898765.1. Classification (NCBI taxonomy): domain Eukaryota; kingdom Metazoa; phylum Chordata; class Mammalia; order Carnivora; family Felidae; genus Herpailurus; species Herpailurus yagouaroundi. Next base: position 55,955,937 of record NW_024412395.1, on the reverse strand, counting down.
AGTCGGAGGCTTAACCGACTGAACGACCCAGGTGCCCCTGCAGTTCCTATATTAGTGCTTGCTGCCTCACCTTGCACTTTAAATTTTTATTATTATTTTTAAGTAATCTCTGTGCCCAGTGTGGGGCTCAAACTCACAACCCCAAGATCAAGAGTTGTATGTTTACCAACTGAGCTAGCTAGGCTCCCCTTCACCTTGTACTATTATGTTATAAAGGTAGCTTCTTCCCTTAAACTTCATGAACCAACTCTGCTAGCTTCCAGTTTTTCTTCTGCAGTTTTGGCACCTCTCTCTGGACTAAGTTTTAGTTTATGGGAGTGTTGTGGCTGGTTTGATCTTCTATTCAGACCACTAAAACTTTCTCCATATCAGTTGTAAAGCTGTTTTACTTACCATTTGTATGTTCACTAGAATAGCACTTTTGATTTCCGTCAAGTTTACCTTTGTATTCACAGCTTGGTTATCTGCCTGGTGCAAGAGGCCTTTGCTTTTGGCCTGTCTTGGCTTTCGACATGCCTTGGTCACCAAGCTTAGTCGTGTCTAGCTTTTGGTTCAGTGTGAGAGATGTGCCCCTCGTCCTTTCCCTTGAATACTTAGAGGCCATTGTAGGGTCAGTAATTGGCCTGATTTCAATATTGTGTTTCAGGGAACAGGGAGGCCTAAGGAGAGGGAGAGAGATGGGGGAGGGGCTGGTAGGTGGAACAATTAGAACACACACAACATTTATCAATGAAATTTGCTGTCTTATATGGGTGCAGTCCATGGCTCCCTAAAACAATCGCAATAGTAACATCAAAGATTGCTGATCACAACTCCCCAAAACAGATATAATAAGAATGAAGAAGCTTGAAATACTGCAAGAATGACCAAAATGTGACACAGAAACATGAAGTGAGCAAATACTGTTGGAAAAATGGCACCAATAGAATTGTTCAATGTAGTGAAGGCTGCCACAGACTTTGAATTTGTAAAAAAACATCCGCAAAGCACAATAAAGTGAAACTCAATAAAACAAGGTATGCCTGTATAAGAAATATATATACAGTAGCTAGGATAGGGAGCAGTGGTAAAAGAGAGGTTCCTTACATCTATGTGTTTCAAGCTACCAAAAAAGCCCCCCAGACATTATGTTCAATGTCTTCTGAAGTCTGGATGGCATCTATGTGTTTCAGGCTACCAAAAAAGCCCCCCCAAACATTATGTTTAATGTCTTCCAAAGTCTGGATGGTAATCTTAACATTGCTTGCATAAATCATAAGCTGTATAAGCCAGGTACAGCTTGTTAGCTTAATCTTGTTGCCTTTTACTTGAAGACAGAAGTCCATCTTGCTGTTTTCTAGGGTGTTAGTTCCTGGTCTTTTGTGAGCAACTGCTAAAATAAGAATACAAACACTCCATAGGAAAATCTGAGGCCCTGCTTTTAAAAATAAACATTTCCCTGAAAGAAACAATTTGCAGAAACTTCTCTCTACCTAGAAAATGTGAACCTTTACACAAAGCCATTTGTCCTTTGAATTGCTGCTCCATTTATGGTCCCTATTTTACATTTGTATAGCTAAATAGCCTGTTCAGGTCCCTTTACCTTTAAGGGACATTCTGTCTAAAACAGAATTTTGTTGCCAGCTTTGAAATGAGAGTCTTTCTGGTTTCTGATATTCTCATTTCAAAGTTTTGAACATGAAGACTGTTTCAGCCAACCTTACTCGTGGTAAAGTGCAACCCTTCTTATCATCACTCTGTGCAATAGGGACATCTCCCAAGTTCATACACAGCCTAATAATGAGAGCTTGGTTCTCAAATAATGGTAGAGGGAAGTCTGCTTTCCCGTTTAACATTTTGTTCCAAGGATATACTGCCTTTTCCTAATGCCAGGATCTTACGCGGCCGGACTCAGCTTGAGCACTCCATTACTTACATAATGGCCCTGTGTTACCATTTCTGAGTTTTGTGGACTGCTTATGTGAGTTTATCTTCCCAAACCACAACTGTTTAGGTTGTTTCTTTGCTCTTACATTGTTTTTCTGTTATTCAGATTTTTCTCTTGTCTGTCACCTACAGATTGGCCTTGCATATTTAGAGACGTTCTCACGAACACTGGTCTTGCTCCTTGTCCACTGGCAGGACTTTCTGCTTTCGAAAGCTCCCTTCAGTGGACTACTAAGGCATCTCTACAAGGTATTGAACCATCTTATGTTTTAGAATGAGAGAGTGACGCCTAAATGTTGACCAATATTCATTTCCTTCTTTTTCTTTATTATAGATGCTCCAGTTTTTAACTGAGCATATGGCAAAATAAAGAATGTATTTCTCAGGTATAACCGTGTGATTTAAGTTCTGGCATATGGAATGTAAATAGAAGTTTCCTGTGAGTTGTTGGAAAGTTTCCTTAAGGGAGGCTGTTGCTCATCTCATTCTCCTTCCTGCTATCTGATCAGCAGATGTTATGGTTAGACCTTAAGCAGTTATTTTAAACCATGAAGTGGACACCACATGTTGAGGATGGCAAAACAACAAAATAGAAGGAGCCTGGGTTCCTAATGATCATGGTTCCAGACTGCTTGTGCTTTTGTGTGAGAGAAAAAAACTTCTGAATCATTTAAGCCATTGCTAATTTTGAGTTTTCTGTCACTCATAGCTGAACCTAATCCAACTGATACAGGTATAAAAAAAATCAAGCTGTTACCAAATGAAAAGCATATGAACTGGGTCCCATTGATGTTATGTTGCAGCACTGACACAGGAGAAACTTTTCGTCTCCACTCTTAAGATTCAGCAGATTCAGCACTGCCATTTCACCTATCATCTATAACTACCTCTCCCTTCTGTTGTGGTAAAAAGCTTCATTGTTCCCCTTTCACCAAGACACCGTTGCTGTACTTCCATCCTTGAAACTGTTATACCTCTGGATAGGTGGCATTTTGCTGGGAGTTACAGGAGACCATAGGATAAACACCTTCCTGGAGCACTGAAACTTTTGAAGGGAACCTTAATTTTTATATCAGAAAAAAATGGAACAGAAGGCCAACTTTACATACATTTTAAAATATAAAGTAAATACTTAACATTTTTTGTATCGGAGTTTAACTGCATGCGTCTGTTTCCTTAGGTATCACAGAGTAAGGGGTTCACTCTTTTCTGCCTCTCCTTTGCCCTAGGGATACATAGATGGAAACTTGAGAAGTACTGCTTACTTAATTAGAGCTGAAGGATTCCTGGCAGCAGAGCAAATAAAGCTCATGGCCCACCAGCTAGAAAGGTAAGAGACTTTAAGCTTTTATGCAAAAGTGGTTCTTTATTTTGCCATTATCTCTCAAGTATTACTGACTTCAACAGATGCTTCTAGATAGTATCCTCAGGATGCTAGTGTCCTATCATATTATTGATAGTGTTTAGTAAATAAATACATACATACATAAATTGGAGGTTCAGCAAAGTTGGAAATGTCCTTTTGGAGCTACAGTGCATTACTGCATATAAAGCACACTGAAGACTTACATTAAATTTTTAAATTTTAACTCAGAGCCTCCTAAACTTATCTGACTAGGGAATCCTCTATAGTAAAGGGCCCCCATATGAAAGTCCTAATTCTCCGAAGATTTTATAAATGATAGTAACAATAGTTAATCCTTGAAGTATTTTCTTTTCTTTTTTTTTAAGTAAACTCTAAGCCCATCATGGGACTTGGGAATTCATGGTCCCAAGATCAGGAGTCACCTGCTCTACCAAATGAGCCACCCAGGCTCCCCGAAGTATTTTCTATACTGCAAAATTTTTTTGGACAAAAAGTATTACCCATTTTAAGGCTAACTAAATACAAGCTAACTAAAATGTCAAAACTTATTTGCTTTTGGATTGAATTAAATCAACTAAGTTTAGTTCAGTGATTATTCGTACTGAACAGAAACATTAATAGGAAATTGTATAGTTCTTCAAATACATCTTTTTTTAACATCTTCTATGTATCAGCCCCAGTGTGGTGATGTTAAAGATACAAAGTACAGTGGTTTCTGGCTGTAAGACATTTATAGTTTGGGAATATAGCTTTTAAAAATGGAAGGGAAATATTGATGTAATAAATGTGATCTTTTAAAACATAATGGTCTAGTGGTAGACTTTGTCAGATACATCAAGATATACAAGCAGATTGGCCTGTGCTGTTGTACCTTAAGCTGAAGGTTCAGACTGAAAGTGAAACCATGTGTAAAATACAGTTACTCTAATTTTGATGAAATTTGGAAAATATTTATATATGTGTGTGTGTGTATGTACCTGCATATATATACATACACACATATATATAAGTATTATGTTTGAAAAAGTAAAACTTTTTTTTAATATATTTACTTACTTTGAGAGAGAAGGCATGTGGGAAGGGCGGGGGGGGAGGTGGGGAGGGGGGGGGAGAGAGAGAGAGAGAAAGAGAGAGAGAGAGAGAGAGAGAGAATGCCAAGCAGGCTCTGCACTGTCAGTGTGGACCCTGGTATGTCCACGGGCTCAAACCTGCAAACTGTGAGATCATGACCTGAGCCAAAATGAAGAGTCAGACGCTTAACTGACTGAAACACCCAGGTGCCCCTGAAAAAGTAAAAAGTTTTAAGCAGGAATTTTTTTTTTTAATTTTTAATGTTTATTTATTTTTGAGAGAGAGACAGAGTACGAGCAGGGAGGGGCAGAGAGAGAGGGAGACACAGAATCTGAAGCAGGCTTCAGGCTCTAGGCTCTGAGCTGCCAGCACAGAGCCTGATGTGGGGCTCGAACTCACAAACCATGAGATCATGACCTGAGCTGAAGTCGGACGCTTAACCGACTGAGCCACCCAGGTTCCCCTAAACAGGAAATTTTTTAAGGAGAAAAAAAGATGGCAAACTTTTTCTTGCACACTGAAATATATGTTAAATAAATTCTGAGCTACTTGATGAACTTAAATGTTCAAAGCCTGATTTGGTTAGAAGTATTTTACATAAAGCATAAATTCCACGAGGGCAGGGACTGTGTATCATTGTAGCCTGGAGTCTAACACAATTCCTCCCCTCTTACATGTACTCAATAAATATTTATTAACTAAAGGATGAAGTAAATGAGTGATCTGAATTTCAGAGTATAAGGGGTTAGTGGATGGAGGTGAGCAGTGTTTACTAAGAAAGAGATGGGTGAGTAGGAAATGAGAGCATTCTAGGCTCCACATGGAGCTGATTAAAAGCCGACCTAAAACTGGAGCCAAGGAGATGAAGGGGTAGCATAGACTGGGGTAGGAGGAGGCAGGGGTCGGTCCATGCAAAGGTGTGGAGACAATGTTATGGATTTGAAGCCTTATCCTGAACGTTTTTTTCATAACTGGTCCTTTGCTCTCATTTTGACTGGTACTGCTGATGTGCAAATCGTCGTTCTCTTTTCTGAATTTAGCAGTAGTTTGTACTGGCTTTCTTATGCATAGTTTTGCCCTCTCTAATCCATCCTTCACATTTCTATTAGTGATCTTGCAAGAATTCCCCTTTGATTATCTAGTTCATCATCTTAAAATCTTTCCATTTTTTATACTGGGATTAAGCAGACTTATTCTTTAAAGGGCTAGATAGCAAATATTTTAGACTTTCTAGGGGCCACATGTGGTCTCTGTTGCTTATTCTCCTCCCACCCCTACCCCCAACCATTTGAAAATATGAAAAACTTGCTTGGTTCAACATTTCAGCACAGGCCTATATTTATAACCTCAGAGTGGCAGTGGGATGGGGGTGGTGAGGGTGGAATCCAAACTCCTAACCAGGAAAATAAAGCCCCTTCAAGATTTGCTTCACTTTCTGGCCTTCTCTCTCTTCCCTTCAACCTTATATCCCACATTTCAGGGGTCCGGCGTTCCCTCAGTGTACTCTGCTTTATTGTGATTCTACATGCTGTCTTCTCTGCTGAAAACATCATCCCTGACTAGCTGATGCCTCTTCCTTTGAGACTACACACAGTCATTTCTTCCTTCAGTAGTAGTCTTCTCAGCCCCTCTCTCCACATTTGGCTAGGTGCTTGTCTTGGTTAGGGGATAGAAACTTAATCGGATAAATTCAGGGTTCAAAAAGAAAAAAGAGCTCACGCTCAGAATACAGAAGACCTGCATAATTCAGCCACAGAAAACATAGTCAGGCATCACAGAAACTGCTTTCCTTCTTCTTGGCTGCATGCTTTCTCATCTCTATTTTTCTGTGCCTACTCTTGGTTCTGGCTTTCATTGATTTTTTTTTTTTTAATGTTTATTTTAGAGAGAGGATGCACATGTGTGCTCAAGCAGGGGAGGGGCAGAGAGGAGGGATAGAGGATCTGAAGTGGGCTCTGTGCTGACAGCAGAGGGTTGGATGCGTGGCTCGAACTCCCGAACCATGAGATCACGACCTTAGCCAAAGTCGATGCTTAACCAACTGAACCACCCGGGCACCCCCATTAATTTCTTATCAGTATGAACATGACTATAAATGTCCACCAGTCCTGAGTATGATTTAGAATCTCTGGTGCCCACTTCTGTTTGCCTGATTTTTTTTCTTTTTACAAATTTCCTGAAGAGGTAATCTGATTGGCTTAACTTGGTTAGGTGTCCCCTGATTCACCTGAGGCAAGTATGTCAAGGTCATGGATATTATAGGATTGCCCTTTACTGGTAATCAGACTCTCTAAGAGGGCAGTATGGGTGCTGAGGAGAGGTGGCCAGCTCCAGTATACTCCTTAAGCCCCTATGTTCCCATAGTGCTTGTGTATGTCTTTATTATTATGTTGCTGAATTGTATAATGTAAGTATTATATATTATACTTATATCACTGAACTATACTTATTTACCCTTACTAATCTGATTTTGAGGGCAAAGACCGTATCTCTTATTCTCAATATGGTATAAGATACAAAATAGGCAGTCAAATGTTTTCCAAATACATTTTACAAAATAAATTTGTTGTATTAGAAATGCTTGGGGGGGCGCCTGGGTGGCGCAGTCGGTTAAGCGTCCGACTTCAGCCAGGTCACGATCTCGCGGTCCGTGAGTTCGAGCCCCGCGTC
>NW_024412395.1:55874305-55948504 GCF_014898765.1 Herpailurus yagouaroundi | reverse complement strand
AAAAAGATGGCAAACTTTTTCTTGCACACTGAAATATATGTTAAATAAATTCTGAGCTACTTGATGAACTTAAATGTTCAAAGCCTGATTTGGTTAGAAGTATTTTACATAAAGCATAAATTCCACGAGGGCAGGGACTGTGTATCATTGTAGCCTGGAGTCTAACACAATTCCTCCCCTCTTACATGTACTCAATAAATATTTATTAACTAAAGGATGAAGTAAATGAGTGATCTGAATTTCAGAGTATAAGGGGTTAGTGGATGGAGGTGAGCAGTGTTTACTAAGAAAGAGATGGGTGAGTAGGAAATGAGAGCATTCTAGGCTCCACATGGAGCTGATTAAAAGCCGACCTAAAACTGGAGCCAAGGAGATGAAGGGGTAGCGTAGACTGGGGTAGGAGGAGGCAGGGGTCGGTCCATGCAAAGGTGTGGAGACAATGTTATGGATTTGAAGCCTTATCCTGAACGTTTTTTTCATAACTGGTCCTTTGCTCTCATTTTGACTGGTACTGCTGATGTGCAAATCGTCGTTCTCTTTTCTGAATTTAGCAGTAGTTTGTACTGGCTTTCTTATGCATAGTTTTGCCCTCTCTAATCCATCCTTCACATTTCTATTAGTGATCTTGCAAGAATTCCCCTTTGATTATCTAGTTCATCATCTTAAAATCTTTCCATTTTTTATACTGGGATTAAGCAGACTTATTCTTTAAAGGGCTAGATAGCAAATATTTTAGACTTTCTAGGGGCCACATGTGGTCTCTGTTGCTTATTCTCCTCCCACCCCTACCCCCAACCATTTGAAAATATGAAAAACTTGCTTGGTTCAACATTTCAGCACAGGCCTATATTTATAACCTCAGAGTGGCAGTGGGATGGGGGTGGTGAGGGTGGAATCCAAACTCCTAACCAGGAAAATAAAGCCCCTTCAAGATTTGCTTCACTTTCTGGCCTTCTCTCTCTTCCCTTCAACCTTATATCCCACATTTCAGGGGTCCGGCGTTCCCTCAGTGTACTCTGCTTTATTGTGATTCTACATGCTGTCTTCTCTGCTGAAAACATCATCCCTGACTAGCTGATGCCTCTTCCTTTGAGACTACACACAGTCATTTCTTCCTTCAGTAGTAGTCTTCTCAGCCCCTCTCTCCACATTTGGCTAGGTGCTTGTCTTGGTTAGGGGATAGAAACTTAATCGGATAAATTCAGGGTTCAAAAAGAAAAAAGAGCTCACGCTCAGAATACAGAAGACCTGCATAATTCAGCCACAGAAAACATAGTCAGGCATCACAGAAACTGCTTTCCTTCTTCTTGGCTGCATGCTTTCTCATCTCTATTTTTCTGTGCCTACTCTTGGTTCTGGCTTTCATTGATTTTTTTTTTTTTTTAATGTTTATTTTAGAGAGAGGATGCACATGTGTGCTCAAGCAGGGGAGGGGCAGAGAGGAGGGATAGAGGATCTGAAGTGGGCTCTGTGCTGACAGCAGAGGGTTGGATGCGTGGCTCGAACTCCCGAACCATGAGATCATGACCTTAGCCAAAGTCGATGCTTAACCAACTGAACCACCCGGGCACCCCTATTAATTTCTTATCAGTATGAACATGACTATAAATGTCCACCAGTCCTGAGTATGATTTAGAATCTCTGGTGCCCACTTCTGTTTGCCTGATTTTTTTTCTTTTTACAAATTTCCTGAAGAGGTAATCTGATTGGCTTAACTTGGTCAGGTGTCCCCTGATTCACCTGAGGCAAGTATGTCAAGGTCGTGGATATTATAGGATTGCCCTTTACTGGTAATCAGACTCTCTAAGAGGGCAGTATGGGTGCTGAGGAGAGGTGGCCAGCTCCAGTATACTCCTTAAGCCCCTATGTTCCCATAGTGCTTGTGTATGTCTTTATTATTATGTTGCTGAATTGTATAATGTAAGTATTATATATTATACTTATATCACTGAACTATACTTATTTACCCTTACTAATCTGATTTTGAGGGCAAAGACCGTATCTCTTATTCTCAATATGGTATAAGATACAAAATAGGCAGTCAAATGTTTTCCAAATACATTTTACAAAATAAATTTGTTGTATTAGAAATGCTTGGGGGGGCGCCTGGGTGGCGCAGTCGGTTAAGCGTCCGACTTCAGCCAGGTCACGATCTCGCGGTCCGTGAGTTCGAGCCCCGCGTCGGGCTCTGGGCTGATGGCTCAGAGCCTGGAGCCTGTTTCCGATTCTGTGTCTCCCTCTCTCTCTGCCCCTCCCCCGTTCATGCTCTGTCTCTCTCTGTCCCAAAAATAAATAAACGTTGAAAAAAAAAAATTGAAATGCTTGGGAATGCTGTACGTTGTATGTAACATTTAGTATTATCCGTATTTTAGAAATCTGCTTTGAAACTTGAGTACATGCTTTGAAGGTAAGAAATTACAACATTTACAGTTCTGTAGCTCAGAGGGTCAGTAAAATTAACATTTTATTTAATTTTGTTTTAACTATTTTTTTTAATGTTCATTTATTTTTGAGAGAGAGAGAGTTACAAGCAGGGGAGGGGCAAAGAGAGAGGGAGACACAGAATCCGAAGCAGGCTCCAGGCTCGGAATTGTCAGCACAGAGCCTGACGCAGGGTTCGAACCCATAAACCACGAGATCATGACTTGAGTTGAAGTTGAACACCCAACCAACTGAGCCACCCAGGAGCCCCTAAAATTCACATTTTAGAGCATAGAGATTTTGGGGGTGCCTGGCCAACTCATTCAGGAGAGTATGGACACTTGATCTTAGGGTTGTGAGTTTGAGCCCCTCATCAGGCTCTGTGCTGACAGTTCTGAGCCTGGAGCCTGCTTCTGATTCTGGGTCTCCCTCTCTTCTGCCCCTCCCCCACTCATGCTCTGTCTCTCTCTGTCTCAGAAATAAATAAACATTAAAAAAAAAAAAAAAAGGAATCTAGAGATTTTTGAAGTTAGTCACCAGAAATTGACTTGCTCCCTCCCATTTTTTTTTTAAGATTTTATTTTTAAGTAATCGCTACCCCATCATGGGGCTCAAACTCAAGAGTCGCATGCTCTATCCATCAAGCTAACCAGGCACCCCCTGTCCCATTTTTAAAGCTTCATTTACCCACGCTATTTTCTGTGAAGTAAATTGGTTTCTTTCTTAATTTGTTTTTGGTAGAGATTTAAGAAAAGCATGTAGTTTTTATCAGCTGAATCATTTGAATGATAGAGTTCTATATAGCATGGGAGTAGTGGTATTATAGTCTATAGGATCATCTTACCTTGCTTAACTCATTTCATATTTAAAAAAAGGAACTAATAAGACAAATAATTGTCTAATATCATTCTTTGAATATTCAGGTACAGGGTAATATTTTTATCATAGTAGGATTCTCTTTGCTCTTAACCTTGCAATACAGATGTGATTTTTCTATTCTTTGATCTCTATAACATGAAAGTTATAAACCAGAAATGAGTAGAGAATTAGAGAATCCATGTTTTGTAGTATTTTTCTCATAACTACTCCTAAACACCATGTGATACTAATTATATAATGGATATATAGTGAATTATTATAGTGCATATCATTATAAATACCTTCTATAAGTTTTTCTTTTTTTAATTTTTTAGTATAGAACCATTTAAGAGTAAGTTGCCAGCCTTATGTCCCATTACCCCAAATACTTTATTTTCTACAATAATACATTCTTCTACAAAACCACAATACAGCCCTGAAAACCAAGAATTTAGCATTGAAATATTGCTACATCTAATCTGCATATCACATTTAAGTTTTACCAGTTGTGGGGTGCCTGGGTGGCTCAATCGGCTTAGCATCCGACTCTTGATTTGGGCTCAGGTCGTGATCAAGCCCCACGTCAGGCTCCATACTGAGCATGGAGCCTGCTTGGGATTCTCTCTCTCTCTCTCTCTCTGTCTCTCTCTCTGTCTCTCTCTCTCTCTGTCTCTCTCTCTCTGTCTCTCTCTCTCTGTCTCTCTGTCTCTCTGTCTCTCTCTCTCTGTCTCTCTCTGCCTCTCTCTCTCTCTCTCTTTCTCTGTCTTTCTCTCTGTCTCTCCCTCCCCTCCCCAACCCCTGCTCCTCTACCCCATTTGTGCTTTCTCTCTCTCTTAAAAAAAAAAAAAGTTCTGCCTGTTCTAATCCAAAAGATTTGTCTAGAATTCACATTGCAGTTGTTATGTCTCATTGGTCTTTTTTAATCTGAAATAGTTCCTAAGTCTTTCCTTGAGTTTGTGACTTGGGCACTAGTGACTAGATGATTAAAGTCCAGTTATTTTGAAGAGTTTACCTCAATTTGGGGTTGTGTAATATTAGAGACAGGTATCTGATATTGTGTAGATTAGATACAGGTGTGTGTATCTTTGTTTTACTGTCGTGGAAATGACGCTATGTCCTTATTGCATATCGATTTTTCTTATTTCTAATTTTAACTTGGATCATTTGAATAAGGTAATATTTGCCAGGTTTTTATAATTAAGATATATTTTATCAGGAAATACTTTGAGAGGATATAAATATCCTGTCTTATCAAATGCTGAGTTTATTCTTTTGTATCAGTATGGATTAATGGGATCCTGTTTTATTCACAGTATGATCCATTACTATCATCTTTGATTTTGATTCTCAAATTGTTTCAGATCTGGCCACTTTCTGGCCAAATTCATAAGTAAGTCCTTCTTAATTTTCTTGCACAAGATATTCAAGGGCCATCCTGTACTTGCCCTGCCCTAGCCCTGGAATCAGACAATTCTTGAAAGCGCTCAGGTTCCTTTTGGTAGAGAATGGTATTTAGACATCAAGATCTGGGTGCCTAGTAGGTGTATTGCTTTGGGGGTATCTGTGTTCTCAGGCCCCCCTCACTAGACACAGCTAGGGAAATACATGAACATGTATGCAGATATGTACACACACATATTTATCGTCTATATTTCTGTACCTTTATATCTCTTTTGAAAGTCAAGAGTTCACACCAATATCTCTAAATTTCATCTAATTGCCAGGATTCATTCTGTATTATAATTACCTTCACCTATAGTGTAAATTTCCCTTCACCCACATCCTTGATATATCTTATTCTGTCATTCCTTGTATTTGTACATAATGAATCACCTGTTGCCACCACACCCACTTCTCATCATCATCTAGATGTTCTCCAGCTTGGGCCCAGGTATCCTGTGCTAGACTCATACCATCTTTGTTCCTTACCTCATGTGGTTGCCTCCTCAGACTTCCCTCCAGCCACCTTCCATTGCCATGAACAACTTTCTCACTCTGCCCACGCTGTGACACTCTATGCTGGTCTGTTCCCCAATAGCCTGTCTAAGCTGCCTCTCATGAAGACACCAAAATATATGTTTTTTTCTGGAGGCTTGGCTTTTATATTAATTTTAATGTTTTATTTATTTTTGAGAGAGAGACGGAGTGTGGGGGGGGGGGCAGAGAGAGAGGGAGACACAGAATCTGAAGCAGGCTCCAGGCTCTGAGCTGTCAGCACAGAGCCCAATGTGGGGCTTGAACCCACAAACTGAGATCATGACCTGAGCCGAAGTTGGACGCTTAACCGACTGAGCCACCCAGGCACCCCATATTAATTTTAAGTTATAAGAAATGTTTGGTAGTTAATTTCTCCCATTTTCTTCTGTTCATTGTTCCTGGAAGTGTTCTTTACTATTTTCTTATTGGCATCTCATAGTATGTGTGATTTTATTTGATAATAGGTCTGTTGAATAATTCTGGAAGTCCTAGAAGAGTCTTTCTATACTATGTTTAAAAGATGGTTTACATAAAATTTCTAGATTGTTGGTAGGCATAGGATAGCAAGGCGTAACAGTTGATAAACATAGTATAGCAAGGCATACCAGCTGGCAGGTACAGTCTAGCATTAAAAATGTTTTTGTCCCATTTTTTACCTAGCAGTAAGTCATTTCACCCTTTGGGACCTCATTTGTAGGTTAGGTAGTCAGGACTAGATCAGGAATACAATAAGGTACATGATCAGAAATCTGTGTGATAAGAAAGCCTATGATCTATAGTCAAGAGAGAATTTTGGGCTAAGATTTTATTTTTTTAAGAATGGGCAATGTAAACATTTCACAGAACTACAAATAATAATTATATATATGAAAAATTGTAACCTAAGTGTGTCAAAATATGCAACTTTAAAATTAGGGTTTTGTTCCAGTAATCTGACAAAAAATGTTAAAAAGTAATATTCACTATTGGTATGGGTGTGAAGAAATGAGGTCTTTCTGTACACTACTGGTAAAGGAGAAATCAGTACTCTGTATTGGAGGGCAGTTAACAGTGTAAATCAAGTCTTAAAAATATGCTTTCACTTTGATACAGTAATTTTTAATTGTTTTTTTGTTTTTATTGTTTTTTTAATTAAGCAGAAAGTTTATTTCCAAACTCATCAAAGATGATTACAAACACAAAGTATCCTTTTAAAAGTGTCCCAAATTAAATCAAAAGCACATCATTAAACACTTGTGACCTTAAGAATTCAATTAGGTTGTAGTATTTTCACATTATTTTTTTAAATCATTTGCAGTGTTCTAAGATCACATTTAATTAAACATTTAAAAAAAAAATTTTTTTAATGTTTATTTATTTTTGAGAGAGACAGAGAGAGAGGGAGACAACAGAATCCAAAGCAGGCTCCAGGCTCTGAGCTGTCAGCACGGAGCCCGATGTGGGGCTCGAACCCATGGACGGTGAGATCATGACCTGAGCCGAAGTTGGACACCCAACCGACTGAGCCACCCAGGCACCCCTCACATTTAAACATTTTTTAAAGACATGAAGTAATGTAGTATATTAATTTTTTTAAGTATAACTATAAAGTAGAGGAACTTAAGACAAAGATCAAATCTTCATACATAGGATAGGGTAATCTGATACATAATACACTATGAATCTTTCCAAACAAGTTTTCTAAGAAACTGCTCCCATGTTTAGTGTTACAAATAAAACAATCTTCTCATTTAGAAAAATCAAGACATCATTTGATTAATAAAGTCTATTCTTCCCCAGTTTTATACTTGCTTGTCTTCATTTAGAAACTGTAAATTCATGAGAAAAGAACAAGTTTTGTTATGGTATAAAAAATCTCAGGAACAACAAATTACAAATATTCAATTTTTTAAAAGTGTATTTATTTTGAGAGAGAGAGAGAATAGGGGAAGAGCAGAGAGAGAGAAAAGGAGAAACAGAATCCCAAGCAGGTTCCACAGTGTCAACAGAGAGCCTGACGCTGGGCTTGATCCCATGAACTGTGAGATAAAGACTTGCACTGATAACCCAGAGTTGGACGCTTAACCGACTAAGCCACTCAGGTGCCCCCAGTTTTTTAACAAACAAAAATGTTTTCCTTCCCAAAACGTAAAGAAACATTCAGTAAATAAAACAAACATAATATTCCAGGTGTAGCAACACTAGTAATTCACTTAGGAAAGAGTTATATTTGGTGGTAACATTTTTTTTTTTTGTCTTAAACATAAAAAACACTTTACCAAAAGAATCAGGCCATTATTGTTTAATAATGGCCTTCACCCAGTTTCCTTACCTGAGTAGAAACTCGTCAATTTCTGTAGAATATTGGTTATAGGACCAGACCACAGGAAAGGTCTGAAATATCTAAAAGCCATTTGGCTGGAGAAAAGTGTTTTCTTGAGACTTGGAAGCAGTCATTTCATCACTTTGTGCTTAAATGCATTCCTCAGCGAACTTTTTTCCCCACAGCTTTTAGAATAAAGCACAGGATCTGGGCTCCTGGAAGGGGTTGCTTCCAGCTGGAACACTTACCTACCAGCAGGACATCCCTGCAGGTATTCTGCATGTGGTACTGCGGGAGTTCCGGCCTCCAGCCTGAGCTGCTCCAGTAGGCCGCTTCAGGGTATTCCCACTGGCCCAGGAAGACATGGTAGAAGAAGTGCTGGGCTCTTTGACATACTAATTTAATTTCATTTTTAGACATTGTTCCCGTGGAAATGATTACAGATACTCCACAAAGATTTGCTGCCAAAGATATTTGTTGATAAAAAAAATCCACTAATAGAAAATTAATTATGAATATATCCCAACCATATGATGGAATACTAGATAACAATTAAAAATTATATATAATACTTAATGATCTTACTATTTAATGATGTAGCAGAATTTAGATGATTGCAATTTAAAGAAAGTTATAACACTGTTTGTACAGTTTGTAAAGCTACATATCTCCATACATTGATAAGACTGTGGAATATGTACTCTGGAATGTTGAATAGTAGTTGTCCCTAAATCATGGTCTTTTGGGTGACTTTATTTTTTTCTTTTTGCTCTTCTGTATTTTTATGGGAGCAAATTTAAAGCTCCTTACTATATCTTAGTTTAGTAGGGGTAATTTAGTTCATATTATCAGGAAATAACAATGGCCTTCTTCTGAACCCCAGACTTTTGCTTTAAAGGTTTTTCAGAATTTTGTAATACTGCTAATTTATGTAGGATATCTAATACTGGAAATTGCTCTGGCTCTGTTGTAACAAACAAAATTCAAAGTATACCAACATTCAAAGTATAGGTTGAAGGTTGAGGTTCTATGAGCACCTGGGTGGCTCAGTTGGTATGCGTCTGACTCTTCATTTTGGCACAGGTCATGATCTCACCACTCATAAGATCAAGCCCTGTGTCAGTCTCTGTGCTGACAGCACCACTGTCTGCCCCTCCCCCACTCATGCGTGCGTGCATGCTTGCGTCTCTCTCTCTCTCTCTCTCTCTCTCTCTCTCTCAAATAAACATGAAAAAAAAGGGGGGGGGTTCTAAAATAAAATGCCTTATAGCAAAGAAATAGAGAAATATATTTTAGGGCATACATACATGTTTACATGTGGAATTGACTTAGAAACCTGGAAAGAAGTCTGAGTTGCATGCTAGATTAGCTGATGTAAACTTCCTCACTATCCTGGAAGCTTCTTGAGGGCAGGTACCTATCTTAGTTCCCCACTACATCCCTAGCATCTAGCAGAGTGCCAAGCCGGAAGTGGATGCTCAAGTATTTGTTGATTGAAAGAAGAAAAGAGGAAACTCCAATGGTATGGGATCTTGAGGGCAAGGAAGATAAAGGACTGTTAGAATAAGAGTTAAGAGTGAAATTAGAGAAACCAAAGAACTTCTTTTAAATTTTGCTGACAATCCTCTTGTGTCTTCTTCGTGACAGTAATTCTCTTACCAGTGTAGTTTTGGATGTTTGCCAGAGAGCTGTGTGGTATATTAACAATTCTCTATCTGTAGTCATTGAAGTCCCAACAATTTATAGTGAACAAAGCCTCCTTTCCCTATGAACGTATTTCCAACCTTGCTGTAAAAGGGAGATAAGGCTAGATTTAGAGGCTTGAGATTCAGTTTAAGGAAGAGATAGTTTTTAAACCTCCCAGAGCAAATATCATCATTTATGTCTCAAGGTGCTTCATCTGTTGTATTTACAGCTACCTCAGCGAGGTTTTAGAAAATAGTAATAAGGAATGGGAATTTTTATTGTTTGGCTAGGAAGTAGGCTGATATGTAGGTAAGGAACTTCTTTTGTAGAGGAAGGGGGCAGTTGTAATGGTGCAGGAGTGGAAGAGATGAGAGAGAAGGGTACCACAGGCTAATTCTCTCAGAAAGCCTTTCTAGAACTGTCAGGTTTGTCCCTGCACTCCCTGTATATTGTCATAGTATTTTAACTCTTGTTCTTATCAAAGGAATTGAGATTATATTTCTGTATTCCTCTTTCTTCTGCTAGACTGAAAGTTTCTCAGGCACAGAGACTTTTTTAATCTTTGTGTCTTGGCATGTATTTGGTGTTTAAATGTTTCTTGAACTTAACTGAATTTAAATATTGCTTTGATTTTTCATGGCAATATAACTGCATTTTCTTACTAGTTTTAGAAGAGTTTGTTAAGGTAGACAAAACTTACTTGTTCACATCATATGACTATTCATTCCTTAATATTTAATGAGTAAATGCTATTGTGAGATAGGCACTGTTTTAGGTAGTTAAGCCAAAGATAAGTTCCTTGCCCTCATTAAGGTCACATTCTACTGGTAGTAAGAGAAGCAGAACTTCTACAGATTTCCTTTAGATTATTCTGGTGTTCTTTTCTCTCTTCTCACAGACAGCATGGTAGAGTTGGATGTGAATAGAGGAATAGAACCCTACCAGATACAAGTTTTGCCTGGAAACCAGGGAAAAAACTGTCTTCCTACCCTCCTATACCAGATCACCCTTGACCCCAAGACTCAGAACGGTGGCTATTTACACATTTCCCCACAGGAATTACCCAGTTTTTCTGAGCAAGACATTCTTGCTACCACATTTATAAGCAAAATTAGAAAGAAAATTTTTCTTTGTGCATCACTGGCTTATTTGGATAAGTATATAGTCACTTTGGGGGGTGCCTGGATGGCTCAGTCTGTTAAGCTTCCTACTCTTGATCTCAGGTCATGATCTTGTGGTTAGTGAGATCGAGCCCTGCATCAGGCTCTGTGCGGACAGTGCAGAGCCTGCTTGAGATTCCCTCCCTCCCTTCCTCCCTCCCTCTCTGTCTCTGTCTCTGTCTTTCTGCCCCTCTCCCACTCAAGCGTGCGCACACACATGCGTGCTCTGTCTCAAAGTAAACTTGAAAAAAAGCATATACTTTGTTCACCACTGGATGGGGTTTTAGTAATTCTAAGATGAAGTATTAGCAGAGTTTGGGTTTTTGTTTTGTTTTAAGTTTTGTTTTGTTTTGTTTTTTATGTTTATTTATTTTTGAGAGAGAGACAGAGAGTGAGCTGGGGAGGGCAGAGAGAGAGGGAGACACAAAATCCAAAGCAGGCTCCAGGCTCTGACCTGTCTGCATAGAGCCCAACTCGGGGTTCAGATTCATGAACCATGAGATAATGACCTGAGCTGAAGTCAGGTACTTAACCAGCTGAGCCACCCAGGCGCCCCTCTTTATTTTTTTTTAAGTAATCTCCACACCGAACGTGGGACTCAAACTCACAGCCCCAAATCAAAAGTCGCATGCTCTTCTGACTGAGCCAGCCAGGCTCCCCTAGCAGAGTTTTTAAAATGGGCCACTCAGGGCGCCTGGGTGGCTCCGTTGGTTGAGTATCCAACTTCGGCTCAGGTCATGATCTCACAGTTTGTGAGTTTGAGCCCCACATCGGGCTCTGTGCTCACAGCTCAGAGCCTGGAGCCTGCTTCGCATTCTGTGTCTCCCTCTCTCTCTGCCCCTCCCCCCGCTCACACTCTGTTTCTGTTCTCTCAAAAATAAATAAATGTTAAAAAAAAATTTTTTTTAATAAAAGAAAATGGGCCACTGACCTGGATAGTTCCAACATGTTGTACTTGTTCTCAAACTGATACCAAATAAATAAGTTATAAAGTTGTGCAACAGAGAGATGCTTATATAGATCAACGATATTATGGGACAAATAGATTTTGGTGAATTAGGCTGAGAACTTGATCACCTCTGACTATATTTTCAGAAGTTAAAAACTTTCCAAATAGATATTCTGAAATGCTAGATCTCCTCTTTCTCATCAGACTCCCAAAACCAGAATTTTTACTCTTTTAGTAGCTTCCTTTCAACTATAGCCCTAAGAGCTGAATTAAATGTTTTTTCTCCTTTTATCCTCTGTGGTGGAGTTGGATATATAGATCCTATGTTTGAGGCATTTATATGGGTATTCATATTGTAGGAGCACTACTCTTACCTATTATAAAGATTCTTAATAGTGACAGGCTTTGGGGGTGACAGTATTACAAAGTAATAATTATTCAAATATTTCAATATTTCAATATTATTCAAATGTTTCAAAACTATTTTTAACAGTGTGAAAACTATTTTGTTTTTCAGTATCCTTGCCATGAAAAAGAGGACGTGATAAGTTGTTCAACTTATGAAATTCAAGTTACATGTGAATTCTGCCAGGTATGTATGCAGTATTTGGGGTTTTTAGCCATTTTCATATTTTAGGTTATAAAAATTTTCATAGTTATTTCTAGGTAAATATTTCAATATTTTTTTCTATTAAAAGAAAACACTTATCCGGTATATTAGTTTAGCTGATACTCCTGTTGTGTTTTTAAAGTATCAAATGGAGCATTAAAATACATACAACTATGACAAACATAAACATATTTTAGGGTTTGATTTCTACAGTGTCAGATAATACTAGTTCCATGAGATGTTACATAAAAAAGGATTTCAAATAGCAAATGAATGTGGCAAAAATGCCATATTCTAGGTGCTCCTTTAGTCATTTCACTTGAACATATTAAAGGCTTTAAAAGTCCTAAAGAAAAAAAGTCCTAAAAAAAAAAAAAA
This sequence comes from Herpailurus yagouaroundi, assembly GCF_014898765.1. Taxonomy (NCBI): domain Eukaryota; kingdom Metazoa; phylum Chordata; class Mammalia; order Carnivora; family Felidae; genus Herpailurus; species Herpailurus yagouaroundi. Next base: position 55,936,163 of record NW_024412395.1, on the reverse strand, counting down.
AAAGTCCTCCAGCATTTCCCAAATTTGTTTGATTACATACCTTGTTTCTATAGTAGCTGCTGTCATCCCTGTTGAATATGCTTTGGGAAACATTACTCTGAAGGCTTATTAACAAGCTAATATTGAAAAAAGAACAATGTTACTGAATTTTTAGCTGAGTCAAACACCGTTCTATGTAATTTTTAAAAAAAATTTTTAATGTTTATTTATTTTTGAGACAGAAGGAGACAGAGCATGAGTGGGGGAGGGGCAGAGAGAGAGGGAGACACAGAATGCGAAGCAGCCTCCAGACTCTGAGCTGTCAGCACAGAGCCCGATGCGGGGCTCAAACCCACGAACCATGAGATCATGACCTGAGCCGAAGTCGGACGCTTAACCGACTGAGCCACGCAGGTGCCCCAGTTATATGTAATTTTTAGAAAGAAAGCCAAAACATTGAAAACCTACAAGTTGATAGGAGTGATTGGGAACTTTAAGTCTAAATGAAAAATAGGAAAATAATCTTGACTCAAAAAAATTTTTTAGTTATTTTGTTCAAATCAGGATCCAAAAGAGGATTTACATGTAGTTAGTATTTAGGAGATTTATTAAATCTCCTCTAATTTATAACAGTTCCTGTCTACCTCCTCTCTTCTTGTGTACTCCATGATATTTATTTGTTGAAGTGACTAGGGCTTTGTCCTATAGAATTTGGCTGACTGCTTCCAGATTGTTTTCACAGGTTTTTCTACCTCCTATATTTCCTGTAGTTGGATCTAGAGATGCTCAGTTAGATTCAGGTTTGACACCCCGTTCCACCCCCCCACCCCCCCACCACCAACACACACACACCCTGCCTCTCTGGACTAGTTTCTTGTGCATAATGTCTGATTGTCCCATTCTTAGTGATGTTAAGGTTGACCTGTTTCCCATCACCTTTTTTGTTGATGGTTTCATCAGACATTGGTGACCTGGTCTAGATCCATTATTTCATTGGGGATTAAAGTGATGATTTTCTAATTGTTTCATTAATTCTTCACTTAAACTGTTGAACAGGAAAAATTTAGCCTGACAGACCCAGGTTCCTGACCTTTTCCTTTTGTAGTGTAAAATCTGCATGCTGCATGTATTTGTCTACTCATTATAAGAAAATGGAAGGGGGGGCACCTGGGTGGCTCAGTCGATTAAGTGTCCCCGACCCTTGATTTTGGCTCATGTCATGATGACAGCAGAGACTACTTGGGATTCCCTCTCTCCTCTGCAGCTCCCTTGCTGCTCTTTCTGTCTCTCAAAAATAAAGAAACTTTAAAAAAAAAAATTGAAGATGAAAGGGAAATAGGGCTAAAATATCAGTAAAAATGTTTAGTTCACATTGAAGTAGAAAAGGTAATAAGCTTAGTGAAAATCATATAATACTACATTTTAAATTATTCTTTAAAAATCTGTACTGTAAAATGTTAAGTCATCTCAATGTTTTATTATAGGCAATACAAGGACCTGTGGAATATGAGTGATGACAAACCCTTTCTATGCACTGCCCCTGGATGTGGCCAGGTAATATATAAATTACTTTAAATCATTTTGTATAGTCACATTTATTAAAACACTGATGACAGTTTTTGTTGTCATGAAAAGGATTTTCCTGCAATTTTTTGTAAAATTTTGGAGTTCGAATAAAAATAACCTAGAAAATTTTTGAGAAGAAATTCTTCATTTTTCTGAATAGAATATTTGAATTTTAAAATACACAATCTAATATGGGGAAAAAAAGTTAAAATTCCTGTAATGGAAAGGTGGATACCTAGATGAAATCCAGGGCTTAAAAGTTTTTTCATTTGACCATTATTGGCTAAAAATCATCGTAATTTGCTTAATTGGAAATGAAATATACATTATCTTGCTTGAAAATTATTTTACTTGCTGAACTCATAAAATTAATACTTACCTCTGACAATACCACTAATGCATTAATGTTCTTAATGTACTTAAGTCTAACATTTTCACTACAGAGCATGTGTGAAAGTATTTTCAGAAAAATCAGCATTGTTTCAAAAAATAATATTTCAGTGTTTTTAACAGGCTATTACATTATTAATCCATTGCTATTATGATAATTCTAACTTTATAGACACCAGTAAAAGGATAAATTTAATGTGTAGTCAAATTACAGAGTACTTAACGATACAAACTGTAGATCATAAATAAGCATTTGTGTTTCATTGGTTGTTATTTGTTTTCTTTAGTTGACATTTTAAATTGCATAATTTGACATACAATAAACTGCACATACTTATAACGTACAATTTCATGTTTTAACATGTATATGCTCATAAGACCATCACCATAATTAAGATAGTGAACATACTCATCACACCAAAAGTTTCTTCATGCCCATTTGTGATCCCTCCATTTGTTATCCCTCCTACCATTGTAAACCACTATTCTGCCTTATATCCCTATAGATTAGTTTACATTTTCTAGAATTTTATAGAGTCATACAGTCTGTACTTTTATCTGGCATCTTTTTTTCCACATAATTAATTTGTGATTTCCCATGTTATATAAATTCCCATGTAACCAATAAATTCTTTTTCGTTGATGAGTAATATTTCATTATTAAATGTGGACATTTGGCTTATTTCCAGTTTTCAGTTATTACAAATAAAACTGGTGTAAATATTTGTGTACAAGTCTTTTGTATGGATGAATGCTTTCTTTTCTCTTGGGTAAATGCATAGGAATGTAGTGGTGGGATCATATGATAGATATGTATTTACTTTTTTAAGAAATTGCCAAACTGTCTTCCAAAAATGGATGCACCACTTTACATTCTTACCAAGAGTGTATAAGAGGTCTGGTTGTGCCATATCTTTGCCAACATTTGGTGTTGTGTTGGTCTTCTCATTTTAGCCATTTTTATTGTATATCCTGTAGTTTTAATTTGCATTTCTTTGATGAAAAGATGAGCACTTATTCGTGTGCTTGTTGGACGGTTGCCATCCTGGATACCAGTCCATTGTCAAATAGTTTCTCTACTAAGTCTGGTTGGCATCTTAATTTTCATGATAAAAGCTTTTGAACAAGTCTTTCTAATTTTTGTGAAGTCTAATGTGTTAACTTTTTCTCTTCTATGGTTGTTGCTTTCTAAGAAATCTTGTCTAAGAAATCTTTGCCTACCTTTAGGTCACAAAGGTATTCTTTATTTTTCTGAAAGCTTGTTTTTTCATTCAGGTCTCTGTTTCATCTTGAACTCGTTTTTGTATATGTATATACTGGTGTGAGGTAGGAATTTAAGCTCACTTTTTTCCATGTGATTTTTCAGCATCATTTGTTGGAAAGGTTTTTCTTTCTCTATTAATTTGCTTCAACTCCTTCGTTGAAAATCAAATCACTGTGTAACTGTAGGTCTGTTTCTGAGCAGTCTACTCTGTTCCTTTCATCAGTTTGTCAACTTTATAGTATACACAATATCTTAATTACTCTAGCTTTATAATGATGCTTCCAGTCAGGAAAGGGAAGTTCACCAATTTAGTTCTTTCTCCTTTTGAAGATTGTTTTGGATAGTCTTTTAATTTTAGTCACTCTGGTGAGGATGTAGTTGTATCTCATTATGATCTTAATTTGCCTGATATCTGATGATGCTGAGCCAGGGTTGGTGCTATTTAGACAGGTTGTGCCTCTCTGATAAGGTGACATTTTAATTAAAACGTGAAAATGTGGGAGCAGACCCTGGAGGAAGAGTTTTTAAACTGAAGGAACAGCAAATATAAAGGTCCTAAGGAGGGAAAGGGTTTGGGTGTGTTTAAAAACAGAAAGACGACTATTGTGGCTGGAGCATGTAGTGACCAACAAGGATAAATAAGGGTAAGAGATGCTGTCAAGTAGAAAAAAAGAGTCCTACTCGATAGGACTCTGTCGACTGTGATCAGGTATTTGGGCTTTATTCACAGAGCGATGAAAAGCCATTACTGAGCTAAGAGCGCAAACGGGGAGTAGACTGACAGCTGTTAGGTGAGAGATAATGGTGTCTTTGTCTACATGCTAATAGTGGAAATATAGAGAAATAGACTGATTTGACATATATTTTGGAGATATATTTGATATTCATTTTTCTATAAATTCAAGAAAGCTATAAAAACTACACTTCTCAGAATTTTTTATGACTAGTATTTCCTAGGAAATTGAAAATTCATATAAAAATTGATTTTAGAAGTACCAATTTGGTGGTGGTAATGTAGTACAAGTTATTTTTTGTCATAAGTATCGATACTATTCCAAATTTGAAATTTAGCTTTAGTGCACTTAAATTTAAATTTTCAGATAGATTTTAAATTTCTTAAAACATATTTTGTTGATATTGTTATTTTGGAGAGAGACCAGTAGAAATCAGTGCAGAGAATACTAACTGTTGACTGTTGCTATTAAAAATGTTTTTAGGGGCGCCTGGGTGGCTCAGTCAGTTAAGCGTCCGACTTTGGCTCAGGTCATGATCTTGCAGTTTGTGAGTTCAAGCCCCACGTCAGGCTCTGTGCTGACAGCTCAGAGCCTAGAGCTCGCTGCAGATTCTCTGTCTCCTTCTCTCTCTGCCTCTTCCCCACTTGTGCTCTGTCTCGCTCTTGTCTCTCAAAAATAAATTTTAAAAAATGTAAAAGAAAAAATTAAAAAATGTTTTTATATGCCACTATTATGTATTTCACAGAAAGAGTTGCATTCATTGCATTTGTTTTAAAGTGATGTTCCACTGAATTTGGTGAAAGAGACAAAGTGAGATAATTTAGTGAAAGATTCATTTAACATGGGAACTCTTCTATTTTATTGGTAATAGCTTTGCTTTTGGTGATGCTTTCATTGAAAATTATCTCTTTGGTAGAATGTTTATACATTATAAGCTGTTTTGCAAAGGAAATTAAGATTGATTTTTTTTATTCAGTCTAAAGTGTCACTGGAGGTATGTTAATGTGAGTATGTGTGTATAACTTTCTGATGTTGAGTAGATTTCTTCAACTAGTAAAAAAGTAAGATGAGCTAGTGGTCTGATGGTTTTATAACTTAGTTGTACCTATTTAATCTGTTAATAATCTATATCATGGATGTGAATGCATGTATTAAATGCAGAATGACTGACTTCTTAGGAAGTTAGTTCTGGTAAGTGTTCAAGCCTTAGAAACAGATTTCTCAGATATCAGAGCTTAAATTCCTTATAGAAGCAACTGGTTTACCTCCCTTCCATCTGTCAGGTTACCCTTTTTAACTTTTTAAGAGAGATGGTTATCTTATCCTACTTTTCTTGACTGCCTTTCCATTTTATTCAGCTGTATGCTCAAAGCCTTGTTGTTTAGCAAAATGCTGTGTACATGTGTAACAGTTTGCATTGGGGTTGTACTCTGAATTGCCTGGGAGAAAGAAATTATGAATTCAGTATGTTGTTATTACTAGTAGTAGTATCATAATTTTTCTATAAAACTTACTTTCAAAATAAACTGTTTAATTTGGCTCAGAAAACGGTTCAAATAGATTTTGCAAAAATTTTAACTTAGCATGTAGTAGCTATTTTATAAGCATTTGTTGAAAAAATAATTTATTTCATTCATATACATAGATATATATTCATCTATCTATAGATATATCTGTCCTTTCCTGGTGACTGCCTTTTGACAAGATGACTGTTGACATTTTTTTTAAGTTTCTAGTTAAAGGTAAATAAATTACCTCAGGTGATAGCTAAGGTTCAACTCCCCTTTATCAGGTACCAGTTTCAATGTATTTTATCCATGTACATCAATAATATCTGATCAAAAATCTCTTAATAAATAGCATTTTGGTAAATTTGATCTGTAGATCATATGTGAGACTTCATAAATTCATATTTCTTGTTCTCCCCTTTTATTTTAAAAAAAAAATTTTTTTTAACGTTTATTTTTTTTGGGACAGAGAGAGACAGAGCATGAACGGGGGAGGGGCAGAGAGAGAGGGAGACACAGAATCAGAAACAGGGTCCAGGCTCTGAGCCATCAGCCCAGAGCCCGACGCGGGGCTCGAACTCACGGACCGCGAGATCGTGACCTGGCTGAAGTCGGACGCTTAACCGACTGCGCCACCCAGGCGCCCCTCTTCTCCCCCTTTTAATATTCACATGATCCTAAATGGTTTTTAGGGTTCTTTTAACTGTTCTTTTTTACTTAGGATTAAATTTGGTGCCATTTTCACATGTTTTATACAATTCGTGCAGTTCTATATGTAGTTGCTCTTTGATTTGGATATTTGTGGTCGAACCAATCCCGGCAGGGGATAGTGGTAGAATAAGTTCCTAGGAGATAACTTCCCATGTTCTTATCTGTTAATTATGACACCTCTACCAAAATGCATTTATTCACAAATGTTTAATTATTGCCTTCATGGGAGAAATTACATTGTTAGGTTCTTTGGACATAAAGTGAATCTTGGTTGAAGGTACTTTTAGTGTGGAATGTAATACATGTATATTTAAATTCTAATGTAAGGTAATTAAATATGCTAGTAAATTCTACACGTATGTTCATTCTCTAAGAGCAGTTATTCAGCAGTCTATGAAAAGACAGCTACTTCTTCCTCCAAATTTGGGAGTAATTCTTATAATGATAAAGCAATAGTAAGATAGCACTTGAGTGGGAAAGAGCTGGATTATAAAATGAACTGGTTTGTTATATTGATTGCTATTTCTTCACTGAATTACAAGAAGCATTTTTTTTTTAATATGGTAACATAAAGAACCTGATCTACTTCTTAATTTATTCAGGAGTAATATTTCTACAAGAGAAGGAATCCATTTTGATGGTTTAGGGGAACTGAGTTCAAATACGTATAATTTTAACATTCCCGTTTATAAGGATGTAGAACAGAGAGTTTATATCTCTTAATGTGGCATTTTATAATTATTGCCCTGAAATAAAATATAAGTGCTCCCTATTTGCAGTTATAATTGTTGCTCGATAAGGAGCATCTTCATAAAGGTTGATGTCCAGACATAATTTTATTTTAAAATGAACTAGTTTATTATATTGGTTGCTATTTCTTTGTTGGATTATAACAAAAGCATTCTTTTTTAACGTGGTAACATAAAGAACCTGATTTACTTCTTAATTTGTCCGGGAATAATATTTTTATAAGAGAATTCTCATTTTAAAAGTGGTAAGTAACCTGAAGTCTGGGTCAATACAGTGCTTTCCTCAGAAGTCATCGTATTGGACTTCTGAGGAATATATATTTGGAATATATATATGGAATATATATTTCTACTATGATAAAGCAAAAAAAAGAAAAAAACAGTAGTGGTGTGTTTTTAGTATCCAAATGAAATATATATCAAGTTTCTTTGCCTCAGGTTTTATGAGTTTGCCTCAGTCAAATGAGTTTTGTGACTTAGTAATACATCAGTATTGCTTATTCTTGGGTAATGGGTTTCTCTATGATTATATGAAGTCTTCTGTGTTTATCTATACTAACAATAGATTCTTTTATAGTTAACAAACTATTTCATTGTTAATGGTGGTTTTACATGTTGTGGAAATGAATTTCCTTATCATTTTACTTATTTGATCAAATTGAAAATCTTAACTATATTTTAAAACTTTTTGCCACAGCGTTTTACCAACGAGGATCATTTGGCTGTCCATAAACATAAACATGAGATGACACTGAAATTTGGTCCAGCACGTAATGACAGTGTCATTGTGGCTGGTTAGTATATGCTTTTATTAATAGCTTATATACATATTTCACCTGGAATGTGCACAATTTTTGTGTATTCTCTGTAAATAATATAGTCTGGTGATATTCCAATTCATTTACAGTAAATGTTGGCAACATGTATTTTACCCATTACATTTTCATGTTTCCTTCTGACCATTCATTTCACTTTTTTTTGTGTGGTTTTTCAAATGTAGATTTCAATGTCAGTTTTGTGGAAGTTAATTTAGAACCCCAGGAGCATTTTTTAGCATCTCCAGAATTTACATTTAATTGATAATTGAACTAATGTGATGTTTAGTTAGTGTTTCTTTTAGCTTTTTACACCTGGTTTACAATGCTGTGGGAAGATAGGAAATGATCAAGCTCCTCCTGTTGGAGAGAGATCAATTAGCTGACTTGCTCACTAGAATTTGTTTATATTTCTTTTGGGACTAAAACATCTGTGTTAGTAAAATACTCTCAATAAAGGGGCCTAAATTCAGTATTTGCTTTTCTTGTGTTTTGAGCCTATGAACATACAGTATTACATAAGCAGATGAATATCTTTCACAATATGTGAAAAGAGAAAATTCATGCATTGTTTTATTGTCCTCTCATGCTGTATTAGCTGCCCCTTTTTTGGTATTTAAATATATATACACACACGTCTATGTGTATGGACACACACATAATACGCATAGTTTTACTGCACTTTCTATATTTTATAAGTATCATGATAAGAAAACAAAGTTCATATAAAACTTAATATATTTATATAAATTTCAGACCCTTTTGTGTCATAACCACAAAGTCGTAAGTATTCAGAATCACCCCTAAATTATTATTTTCTAAAGTTTGGGTTATACTGCTTGTAAGTCTGGAATTAACCCTGATTATCTGAATATTATGAATATTTTGAAATTAATACCCAGCATAGAAATTGTCATATGCAGTGCTCTGGAGAGATAATGAGGCAGATGATTTTTCCTGTACTTTCAGTATCATAATTTTTGTACTGAAAAAATTTGAGGTAACAAAAAGTTGGTAATTTGTCAAAAACTAGGAAAAATGAAAGAGAGAATGCTCAGTGTATCTTTAGTTACGTAAAAGGAAGCAGAGAAGAATGAGCTATACATTTCTTTAAAATGGTATACATCAGATCTAAAGAGCTAGAACCAAAAAAAAGCAGTCAAACAAAGTAACAACAACCTGGACAGTTCACTCTCCTAGGCATGAAGGTCTTTGCTTGTCTGAAACTTCCTGCCCTAGAGCAATGTCTGGAAATTTTCAACTTAAAAATGTTTCGAGATTGGTTTCTAGAAATTTCCTGTTGCTTTACCTTTATTACAGTAGAAAAATAGAACATGTTCAAACACAGCACTTGACCATTTTTTTACTAACATATGTTGAAATAAGTAGTTTAGCATTACTGTATAATGCATGATGTGTGTGGTATATATTTGATGGTCAGTAGCCATAAGCCACTGCATATCATATTTAAACCATTGATGTTTAAACCGTGCCTGTGTTGATGTTTCTTTTCTCAGGCTTCATCATTCCAGTAATCACTAATAATGCATATGCATAAAACATGGTTATTTTTAAGCTCTTTCTCTCCCTTTAACACAAATTAGGAGCCTTCTGTTGAGGTGAGATAGACCTTTTGCATGTGAATACAAGAGTCAGATTTATATTCAGTTTACTAATTCAGCTATGATGGACTTAAACTGATAAGAGTATTCTGAGCCCTTACTGTAATAGAATTATAGAAGTCTTGTTGAGAGTTAGTGGGTATGTATGTTGTAGACTAACAGGTAAAATGATGGCAAGAGAGTCTCTTCAGTAATTTAGATAATATTAGTTGTGTTTGAAATAGGCTTACATTATGCATAATATGTGTGACATGTAGGTCATTTTAGTGTTAAATATATTTATATGTAGTAAGCATATCAGTACTCTAGATATATGTGGGGCAGAGATGAAACAATAAGTAATGCCCATTCTGGGGACACAGTATTTAACAAATATATGAATTTTAATCTTATAAAATCTTAAACCAGGATTCATCCTTATACATGTATTTAATTTAGGCTAGATTCCTAATACAACCTGTAAGTCAAAATGCACAGAATGTGAATAGAATTTCAGTGTGCCACCAACTCTGGTCAGTGTGAATAAATAGCCTGGAAAATTATGAGACCAAATAGGCAGAGTTCATAAAAATACTATTTTTTATTCAACATGGACCTTAACTGGCATTTATTCTATAACCAGTATATGTGTTAATGTACATAGCATAAGTACATATTCAAGGATAGTTAAAATATTCCAAGTTGTGAGAAAATAGAGTTGACTATTCCTCTACTGCCTAGAAATTAAGGTAGAACTTTACATAAATACGTAACTCTTAAATAGCCCCTTGTTCCAAACTTGAAAAATGCATTAAAATAGAAAATTGGCTTTAGCAGATAAGGAGGGAGGGTTGGTTATTTTTGTTGTTGTTGTTGTTGTTTTGGTTTGTTTTTGTTTCAGGGCTCTTGTTTTAACCTTCTTTTTCTTCCTTGTAGTATTTTGATCTACCTCCTAAAAATTCTGTTTTATCTTAAGCTTGCTTTCGTAATAGATTATGAACACTAGTGGAAGGGCCAGGCTAGAGTGAAGATACATGCTCTCGTCCTAGTTTTCCCCAAACTGCATGTATTTTAAACAATCATAATTGTTTAATAATGTAAAATTTTTAAAATTCTTACTGCCTTAAATAATGATAATAGTTGATCTCTGAGTAGAAGATGCTTGTCACTCTACTCAGAGAGAAGGTCTGGACTAAGGAAGAAGAAGGACTTTTTTCATACTTTTATGGTTCATAAAGTTGGAGGAAATATCTTGAACTGCAACAAAAACTTAACCAAATTTTGTTTGCTTTAAAGGAAGAGGTCTTTCCAAAGAGAATTAACAGCTGATTGAACCAGTCCTGCTAATTTGTTAATTTACTAGCTATATTTTAGGGTCCTGCATGATATTTAAATCTATGTGATTGCTTCTTGACGTTTATTTCAGATCAGACCCCAACACCAACAAGATTCTTGAAAAACTGTGAAGAAGTGGGTTTGTTTAATGAATTGGCAAGTCCATTTGAGAATGAATTCAAGAAAGCCTCAGAAGACGACATTAAAAAAGTATGTTGTTAACCATGAAATTTAAAAAAAGAGTACTTCTAACAGAACAATAATCATAGCTAACACTTCCTGCTTTCTTATTTTAGAAATGCTGGTTGGCATTTTGGAATTCCTAACATTTTCTTTTAACGTTTGTATTTTAGATGCCTCTAGATTTATCCCCTCTTGCAACACCCATTATAAGAAGCAAAATTGAGGAGCCCTCTGTTGTAGAAACAACTCACCAAGATAGTCCTTTACCTCACCCAGAATCTACTACCAGTGATGAAAAGGTTAGAAATTTGCATTTTTGGTAGAAATAGAAACTTAGTGTAAAAAAATCACCCCAAGTAAAGTTTAGTATTTGATTTACATAAAATGTTAATGTAATAAGTTGTACATAATGGAGTGTCAGGTTGTAATAGTCTTATATGTAAAAGCCTGTGAATACTCATGGAAATTTCAGGGCAAGAAGACGTCACTTTTGTAAAAAAAATTGGCTTTTTATTACACAGAAAAATTATAGGGGAGGACAGCAGTCATTTTAAATAAAACTTATTTTTTAAAGGCTACACAAATTTATAAAAACTTAATTTTTCTGGGTTTTGTTATTTTATTCTTTGCTACTTTTTTTTTTTTAATGTTTATTTTTGAGAGAAAGAGAGTGCAGGCGGGGGAGTTGGGGACATAGGGGGTTGGGACATAGAATCTGGAGCTGCGAGATCATGACCTGAGGTGAAGTAGGACGCCTGACCGACCGAGCCACCCAGGCGCCCCTATGCTTCACTGCTCTTATATAGTGACAGCTTTATCTTTACTTCTAAAAATTGTTCGAACCAAGGTTATTTAGGCTTTTTAAGGGCTAAAGCAATACTCATTCTCAGCAATGGGTCTTTGGTACTGCCAACTGAGGTGATGGTGATACTGTCTTAGTACAGGCCTTTTGTATTCAATTTACGGCTTATTCCTGGATCTTGAATACCTTGGTAATTTGGGACCCTCTGGGCTATAGTATGGGTTGAGTAACCATTATTGTGAGTATTTCTTGATTGCTTTTTTTCATAAGCACATCTAATGAACACATGGGGTGCTATGTGTGGCACAATGAAGAAGCATTGACAATGTTTCTATGTAGATTATTTTATTCTAAAACCATAAATGGATTAATGGATTGCTGTCATGGCAGAGGATGACATGGCTTTGACCTTAGATGTTTTGTGGGGTGTTTTCCTCAGTTCCTAATTATAAAAGTGAGTCTCTTTATAAAAACTTTAAGAATATGGAAAAATATAAGGAAGAAAACCAAAATCTCCTCTTAGCCCATAATTGAGTGATAAGAAATACTAATATTTTGAAACATTTTTTCCTAGATATATGCGTGCATTTATACAAGTATACTGTGTAAGTGAATAGCTCATTAGAAGGATAGATACAAAGAAAAATTCGAAGAAAGATCCTAGTTTACTTTTTAATTTAAAAAATTTATTTTTAATTTTTTTTTAAGTAAGCTGTACACCCATCATGGGGCTTGAACTCATGACCCCAAGATCAAGAGTCACATGCTCTACCAATTGAGCCAGCCAGGCATCCTGATCCGAGTTTACTTTTATATCATGCATTCGACATTCAACATTAATGAACATTTTCCCACATCATTAGAAAATTTCCAAAATCATAATTTTCTTCATTTTTTGAGAATTTTATTTAAATCCAAGTTAGTTAACATGTAGTGTAATAATGGTTTCAAGAGTAGAATCTTATTGATTCATCACTTACATATAGCATGCAGTGTTCATCCCAACAAGTGCCTCCTTAATGCCCATCCCCCTACCCAGCCACCCCTCCAGCAGCCCTCAGTTTGTTCTCTGTATTTAAGAGTCTCTTATGGTTTGTCTCCCTCTCTGGTTTTATCTTATTTTTGCTTCCCTGTATTCATCTGTTTTGTTTCTTAAATTCCACATATGAGTGAAATCGTATGATATTTATCTTTTTCTGACTTATTTTGCTTAGCATAATACATTCTGGTCCCATCCACATTGTTGCAAATAGCAAGATCTCATTCTTTTTGATTGCCGCGTTATATTCTATTGTATAGATATACCACATCTTCTCTATCCATTCATCAGTCAGTGGACATTTGGGCTCTTTCCATAATTTGCCTATTGTTGATAGTGCTGCTATAAACATTGGGGTGCATATGCCCCTTCAGTCAGCATTTTTGTATCCTTTGAATAAATACCTAGTAGTACAATTGCTGGGCCATTATGTAGCTCAATTTTTAATTTTTTGAGGAACCTCCATACGGTTTTCCAGAGCGGCTATACCAGTTTACATTCGCACAAAATCATAATTTTTAATGGTTGTACTTTATCATTATCTTAATGTATTTAATTATCTTGTTCTTTTTTGGACATAAAGGTTTCCACATTATCACAGTTACAGGAAATATTGTTAACTCTTTGATATGAATATCTTTTTTCCTAAAGATCGTGCCAGTCCCTTCACACTCAACAGTTTTTCCCTGTTCATTGCTGCTTCAGCTTCTTTCAGGAGTAATCCTTGCTACATTCCTCCCTCAGTCATTAGCCTCCTCCTGGGCAGGCATAGCCATGCCAATTTGTTAAAGTCCATTCTGGGCCCCCTTCACTTTTCTTTCTAGGTGAGATCACCTAGACCATAACTTTAAAAACCATCTACATGCTGATGACTCTCAAACTTCTATCAACCAAGGTATCTCCTGGATTTCCATATTCATCTCTCACTCCCGTCTTGACATTTCCTTTTCTATGACTGAAAGACATCTTAAACTTAATACATCTAAATCAGAACTCTTGATTTTTTTTCCATAATTCTCCCTATCTCAGTAAATTTTCTCTCCATCCCATTGAGTTGCTCAAGTCAAGAATCCTTCATTTCTTCCTTTTCTTCACACCAACACCTATAGCAAATCTTATCAGACTTACTTTCTGAAATATTAATTTATCCTCTTTGATCTTCAGTGTCATCACTTTAGTCCCAAGCCATCATCTTTTACTTGGATTGTTAATAATTACTTCTAACTGGACTTTCTACTTCCATCTCCAATATTCTATAGGTAGCTTTATTTTTAATACATTATATAATCACTTTCCTGCTTAAAATCCTTCAGTGGTTAGCCATGGCATTTAAGATAACTAATAGTCCTTTCATAAGGCCTCATTGATCTGAGCTTGTCTGCCCATTCGACCTTCACTTCATGCCACTCTGATGTATTCCCCAAATATTCTAAGTTTTTTCCTACCTTAAAGACATTACTCTTGGTATCGCTTCCCTCTCCCTAGATAGAATTTTCTCCGGCTATCCTTTCAGTATCTGTTCATCCAGCACCATTTTTTGCAGAAAAGCTCACCTCACCTCCCTATGTATGCTATCTAAAGTAAGCCAACCCCAACCTTCCCTCAGTTAATCTTTCATGATTTATTATGTTGTACTGTTATTTTATAACATACTACTATTTGGAATTTTCTTGTTCTACTTGTTAATTGTCTCTTTCTTCCCAGTAGCCCTTGAGGGCATGCTATAAATTCTCAAACTTGTTGAATAAATGAAGTTCCAATAGTACTAGTTGATCTTTTCTTCCTATGTAGCTAAATAAGATTTTGATAGTAAGAGGCAGCGTAAAGACCAATTCTAAGAACACAGTAGACCCAATTTTTACCCTAACTAGTAAAAGGAGTTCTAGGTAAAGCTCTTAATCTCTTCCTAATCTGTAAAACTGGGGAAAAGACCATCTTTAAGGTCCTGGCTAACTCAACAAATTCTGTGTTTTTCTTTAATTTGCAAAGATTTCACTCCAGTAATTATTTTACATTCAGGATATCAACATTACTTGACCTTTTGACATTAATAAATTGTAGCAAACATTTGTATTAAAATTTTTTAATCATTTCTATTACTAATTTGTATCAGTCTCTCTGGATCTGTTTCCCCTTTTTACAGTATAATGATGGAGTAGGACTAGGCAGTCTCTCATGGATTTTCAGAAATGTTCATGGAATAATAGCCAAGTTACTTAGCCTGTTTCTGGATTGATAGGAAAACAAGTAGTATGGGAAAAAAAAAAAAACACCACTCTGATGTTTTTATTTTTATTATTTTTTTAGGTGTTTTTAAATTCAAATAGGAACGTTGTATTTGACACTTTTTAGCTACTTCTAAAATTTTCTTTTTAATAACTTTAGTTTGTAAAATTTTAAATAACTTTGGACATTACTTTGGGGGAGGGTATTATTCTGCAGATGCTTTTAATTTTTTTTTTTTTAACGTTTTATTTTTTTTGAGACAGAGAGAGAGCATGAAGGGGGGAGGGTCAGAGAGAGAGAGGGAGATACAGAATCCGAAACAGGCTCCAGGCTCCGAGCTGTCAACACAGAGCCCGACGCATGTAGATGCTTTTAGAAGTGTGTTATATTCTGTTCGCTTTTAAGTTTCATGGATTGACTTATAATTTAAAAAAATGTTTTGTTAATGTTTATTTATTATTAGAGAGAGAGAGAGCTCTTGAGAGGGGAAGGGCCAGAGAGAGAGGGAGACACAGAATCTGAAAGCACACTCCAGGCTCCGAGCTGTCAGCACAGAGCCTGCTGCAGGACTTGAACTCCCGAACCGTGAGATCATGACCTGAGCCAAAGTCAGACACTTAACCAACTGAGCCACACAGGCGCCCCGGATTGACTTATAATTTTAAATCCCACCCTTTTTTATTTCATCACTAAATAGGAGGTACCATTGGCACAAACTGCACAGCCCACATCAGCTATCGTTCGTCCAGCATCATTACAGGTTCCCAACGTGCTGCTTACAAGTTCTGACTCCAGTGTAATTATTCAGCAAGCAGTACCTTCACCAACCTCAAGTACTGTGATCACCCAGGCACCATCCTCCAACAGGCCAATCGTGTAAGTGATGATTTGGGCCAGTCATTGAACTGTTTATGAATCAAGTTTTTCTTGTCACAGTTTTTCCCACGACATGTAATTCAAATTGTGGCCTTAGTTTTGTGTGTGTATGTTAATCATGTTCTGCATGCTTTGATTTTTGGAAAAAGTATTTGGGTTGTCTTTTTCTCTTAGTGTTATCTAATAGATTAGAAAATAAATATCTAAAACTTAATTTTTAAAAAAAATCGCATTGAATGAATTTAAGGTGGTCTCTAATTTTCATGCTATTTCACACAGAATACATAAAATTACTCCAGCAGATAACATTTTTTTCAGTTCTTAAACATATGTCAAGACTTTGGTTTTTTCCCCAAACATTTTAAGTAATCTCTACACTCATCATGGGGCTCAACTTACCTGATCAGAAGTTAAATGCTGTACCAACTGAGCCAGGTGACCCTCAAGACCTTCTGATAAGAATTTTTCTCATTCAGCATATTGGAGATTGTCCTGTTTTTCTGGACCTGTTGTTTCTCCACACTGCTATATACATTATGTATTTAGAATACAATTAAAAATAATAAAATTTTGTAATTTGCTTTGCAGTGGTTAGAAAATTTATTTTTAAATGATATGATAATAGTAAAAATACTCTCGTGTTGTTAGAAGTGGCTGATAAGGATTTCTTACCTTTAATTATTCTTCTTTTGTTTTTCTTAGTCCTGTACCGGGCCCATTTCCTCTTCTGTTGCATCTTCCTAATGGACAGACCATGCCTGTTGCTATTCCCGCATCAATTACAAGTTCTAATGTGCATGTTCCAGCTGCAGTCCCGGTAAGTTTGAGGTTTAGACTCTGTAAACTGATTTAGGGCTGCTTGATTGGTTTATGAAACTGAATCCAAAAAAGTACTTACTAGGGGTTAGTAGTGTGTATTCATTCATATTTATAATGACAGCATATACCATTCAAGACAAACATAATTAATTGGTTAGAAAATGTTTTTCCATCCTCTCAAATTTTTCTTTTCCTTGTTTCCATACAACACCCAGTGCTCATCCCAACAAGTGCCCTCCTCAATGCCCAGCAACCCTCAGTCTGTTCTCAGTATCCAGGAGTCTCTTATGGTTTGCCTCCCTCTCTCTAACTTTTTTCTTTTTCCCCTTCCCCTCCCTCATGGTCTTCTGTTAAGTTTCTCAAATTCTTCCTTGTATTTTTAATTTTAAGAAATTTATTCCTTATTCAGCCCATTTCACTTTGACTAGATTTGTAGAATTCAATTATTAACACAGATTTCTGTTCTTTAGGAATATATGTGTACAAAAACACATGTCCAGTAATTCCATGGTACTTTGATTATTGCAAGAATTGTTTATAAGGACGCTCTCTGTGAACTTTTATGGAAATTGACAAATTTTAAAAGATAAATCAGGACAGTAGATAATAAGGGTTTGCAGTTTTCTGATTCTGAACTCTCAAATTTGTATAACCATTGTGCAGATATAGCACAAATCTCATATCGAATATATCCTCTAGCAATTATTTGTTAATATATTTTGCATAGCTTGTTCGGCCGGTCACCATGGTGCCTAGTGTTCCAGGAATTCCAGGTCCTTCCTCCCCTCAACCAGTACAGTCAGAAGCAAAAATGGTAAGCAAGATTTTACTTGTTCTGTACATTTCTTGAGCCTGTTTTGAATTAGTTTTTCCATTAAAGCCTGCTTCCAAATGTACAGTTTAGATCACATCTTATAAAGCTTTGGAATGTATTACACTATGCAAGAACCAGATAATATGGAAGAGTTTCCATTAGCATAGTGACTAATTAGTGGTACTTTAAAATAAATGGATGAATTTGAGAGTAAAGTCCTAGTTCTTGTCATCGGTTTGTCTGCTTTTGAGCTGTGGCGTTTTGAACAAAATCTCCTCCTTGTGGTGGCTAGGAATATTACAGCTGAAACTAGGTGTAAACATTGGAAGGCCATACAGATGGTTTTTAGGTGTAAACATTGGAAGGCCATACAGATGGTTTTAAACAGTGATAGGAATTAGTAGAACAGTATTGACAAGAATTCTGAAATTGTATACAAGTTAGTAAATGTAGCACATAATACATAAAGAAAATCCATATTTTTGAGTTGCGTTTTGACACCAAGAAACTGGTGGTGTTTAAGGGATAAGCTATAGATTAGTAGTCCAAAGACATGGGTTTTAATTTTAATTCTGACTCTGCTGTTCATTACCCTTAATCAAGCCATTTTAATTTTGAGGAGAGTCAGTATTCTTAGGTGTAAAGAGATTAAACGTTGATTTTTAGAGTGTCTCTTAGCCCCAAATTCCATAAATGTGCTAAATTCCTTGGCAAAAAACTAAAGCTGCTTTTTGTTTTTTTAATCCATGTAATTCTCCCTTCTATAGTCTTAACACATTTTCAGGACTAATTCTGAACATCAGTTAATGTATCCTTAGAAAAATTAAATGATAATTTTGCATCAGTTCTGTGCTAGGCAGTATACTAACAGTATAAATGTGTACATATAAAAACCATTATATATTGCAAAGTTTCAAGTTTTTTACCTCTATTCTCCATTGCTAATAATCTCAAAATGGCATGTGATAATTAACAGTAAAACTTAACACACCATCTGAATGAACAATGTTTGAAGAGTGTAAAAATTAGCTAGTTATTGATTGTGGTGAGAGAACTTAAGAAAACCCAAGAGGGCAATTTTTTGCATTAACAGCATGTTTAACTCAAAGCTTTGGAAATACTAAGATGCATCTTCACTTGATAGCAAAAAAGCTTCATTGGGAATGTTTTTTACACTTCCTAAACATACCGTACTAGTGAAAAATTCAATTTAGTGAGAACTGAATAGAGTAGAAATAGGAGTTAACGAGATCTGTTGTTCTATCCTGCATCTAAAAATACTTTTACATATTCAGTGGACTTTTTTTCCTAGCAAATTAATTCAAAAGGAACAAGTCAGATTTAAAGAAATACTTTTGGCTATAAGAGTAGGCCATACTTGTAGGAACTATTAAATTTAATACTTCCTTGAATAACTTTTTCTTTTAGGTCATCAGGAAATTAACAAGAATAAGAGTGTTTTGTGTGCTTGTATATTAAAAAAATCAAAGCTATAACTTTATATATGGAAAATAATCATTGGTTGAAGGCCCAAAAAATAGCATGGGGAGTCATAGATTGCCCTACTTAAATTTAACAATCCAGTTAAATTTATTATTAGGATTTTGCTAATGTAAAATAACCATATTTAGGTGATTGCCTATTTTAATTGGAGTAGTAAATAAGATTGTCCAGTTTTAATTAAATAAAAAGACTCAGAAATTAGTCCGTTTCCTTTTTTTTTTTCCTAACTTTTCATTATGGAAAATTTCAAACATATACAAAGTAACCAGTATAGAATAATGAACCCCCATGTACCCATCACCAGCTTCAATTATTAGCACTGTAACTGCCATTCGTGTTTTATCTATGCCTCAGACCATTCCCTACCCAACTCAATTATTTTTTAATAGGCCTTTCTCAGTGTAAAATTTATATACATTGAAATGAACCAATTTTAATTTTGATGTATAAGTGTATTAATGTAACTCACACTGCTATCATGATATAGAATATTAACATCTACCCAGAAAGTTTATTTCCCTTCGCAATCAGTATACCTTCCCAACTGTTGTCACCAGCAATTAGTTCTAGAATTTAATATAAATGAATCCATGTATATTCTTGTGTCCAGCCACAAGATTTATCAATGTTGTTGAATGTATTGGTTTGCTGCTTTTTATTGCTGAGTACTATTCCATTGTGGGAATATAACACAGTTTCTTTATCCATTCTCTTGTTGGTGGACACTTGAATGGTTTTCAGTGTTTAGCATTGTCAACAGAGATGCTGTGCACGTTCTTGTGTAACTCTTCTTGCGGATGTTTATTTTCATTTGGCCTATCTACTGAAGGGTAGAATTTGCTGAGTAAGGGGTAGGTATACATTTAACTTTGTAAGAAACTGCCAGACCATTTGCCAAAGTTCTGAATTCTCACAGAGTATGGGAATTCCAGTTGTTCCACATTTTTGCCAGCATTTGGCTTTGTCTCATTTTCATTGTAGACATTTCTAGCAGTTTGTAGCAGTATCTTATGGTTTTATTTAATTTCTGATTTTGCCAGATGCTTTTGTGGTATCTTCTGCTGATTTCTTAAAATGGGTTGTCTCTTATTTTTATGTCATAGGAACTTTTTAGATATACTAAATATGAAATTTTTGTTACATATGTCTTACAAATATTTTCTGTTAGTGGGTAGCTTGGCTTTACTTTTCTTAATGATAGTACAAACATCTCATTCATTGCTACTTTTATCTCTAATGGTTTCTCCTAGTTAATTGGGTTTAATGTGCCTATGTTTTTTTGGCTTAAAGTGGAAGCTTGGATTATTGATTAAACCTTTTTACCTTTCCAGTATAGGCATTTAAAGCTATAAATTTCTTTCCACAAATTTGGTCTGCTGAAATTTCATTATCATATATCTTTTAATTTCCTTTGTGATTTCTTTGAACTACTGGTGCTTATATAAAAGTATATTGTATAATTTCCAAATATCTGGGGGGTTTCCTTTTTATCTTGATTTCTGTTTTAATTACGTTGTGGTTTGAGAACATACCACCTTTGGTATATTTGATTGTCCTATGTTTCCATTTTCTAATATATCATACCTGTTTGGCTCATTTGTGAAAATTAGATATTGCCCTTCTATCCAGGTAATATGAACTGGTAACAAAATACCAATTGCCTAGAATGCTAAGGGAATTCTGATTAATTGGGGGTTTTGTTGTACAGAAATAATTTCACATTTCATCATTGGTTTTATATTTTTATGAAATATTGCTAGTCTGTTTTCCCTTAGTCTATAATGTTCATTTTATATTACTGTCTAAGAATTTTCACTGCTTGCGTGTCATCAACTATACTTCTATATTGTTACAAGTACAAAACCAATCTACCGACATTGGGAAATGACCTAAAAATAGTTTGGGTTTTGTAGTTGGTTTCAGGTTCATATGTTTTTCCTCAGTCTCATTTAATAATTATTTCTGTCAATTGTCATTTATTTAACATACATTTCTTAGGTGCTAAGAAATTCAGCAGATGTGATCTTAAATTTTGAGTTTCTCTTGCAAATCGTTCTGGTGATCATCAAGAGAGGCAAAGAAGTCTTCTTTTAAGGCCATTGATTATATTCTTTAGCAGTTAGGATTATATCAGTGAGTTGTTTGTTTTTGGTGCCCTTGATAACTTTTGTGCATAAAAACCATTATTCAGGGACTGCTTTTATTTATTTGATTTTTTTTTTTCAGGGACTGCTTTTAAAAAATATATTAGATTTATTAAAGTTACAAATTCAGAAAGTTCTTCCCTGAATTTTTAAGGCCAGTTTACAAATCCAAGTATATAATTGCTTTTAAAGGTCTTCAAATATAATTAATTTTAAACATGCCAAACTTCATTTTAAACTTAATATATCCTGTTTTCCCTATAGGTACCTCAGTTGTCTAATAAACTTCTCTAAGTACTTTAATAACCTTTTAAGTTTAATTAAACTTATAGATATGAGGCTTGGTTTTCTTAAATAGTCCATTATTGGGAGGCTTATGAGATTATTTTAGCTCTTCCAATTAAAATCACAAGACTGAATTGATCTTTTAACCATTTTAAATTGAAATTCAAGGGTAACCTATTACTCTGTGGCAAGTTACTTTAATTACTTTCAGAACATAGAATACCAAATAGGTACAGATGATTTTAAAATTTGAATTAATATGTCAGTGTCATTGATTTTTAGCCCCCTGGAGCTTAATAAGGTAAAAGACTTACCAATTGAGGAAATAATTGTATCTTCCCAACTGAAGAAAGTTGAGACTGGTTTCCTTAATGACAGGTAAATGATCACAGGACTTGATTCTCCATCAGTGATAGGACTCCAAATACAGTTTCTCCAAATGAGTGATTCCCAGCTCTTATCCCTTTGATTCATGTTACACATTAAATAATTTTTTTTGCCAGTCTGCTAACCCTCTAGTAAAATTTACAATGTCTTCTTTCAGGCTTGAGTTGGACTGTGCTTTGTTGTTGCCTTCAACTCTTTGAAAATACTTAAACATCCTCCCTGTTTGTTTTTGCTAAAATGATGTGTGGTTCAGAAGATGTTATATACAAACCTAATGGTAACCACAAATCAAAAATTGGTAATAGGTATGCAAAAAAAATAGAGAAAGGAATCCAAATATATCACTGAAGAAAGCCAACTTGTGGTGAGAGAAGAGAGCAAGGGAAGAAAAAAACAGAAGATCTACAAAAACAATCACAAAACAAATGACAGAATACCAATAAATACAGACTTATCAATAATTACTCTGAATGTAAATGGACTAAACATTCCAAAAAAAAAAAAGGCATAGGGTGATGGGAGGGATAAAAAAAAAATAAGACCAGTGTATATGCTGCCAACAAGAAACTCCTTGCAGACCCAAAGTCACATGCAGATTGAAAAAGAGGGGATGCAGAAACATTTATCATGCAAAGGGGTGTGAAAAGAAAGCTAGGGTAGCAAGAGCTGTATCAGACAAAATAGACTTTAAGACAAAGACTGTAACAAGAGACAAAGAAGGACACTACATAATCATTAAGGGGGACTCCAACAAGAAGACGTAACAATTGTAAACCCTTATACACCCAGAATGGGAGCACCCAAATACATAAAACAGTTAGTAACAAATATAAAGGAACTAACTGATGGTAACACAGTGATTGTAGGGAACTTAAACATCCTATTTACATCGATGAAATCAATTAGGAAACTGTGGCTTAGAATGATACATTGGACTAGTGTTTTAATAGACATATTCAGAATATTCCATCCTACAATAGCAAAATGCACATTCTTTAAGTACACATGAAATATTCTCCAGATTATATATTAGACCACAAAATAAATCTCTACAAATGCAAAAAGATTGAAGTTACCGTGCATCTTTTCAACCACAATGCAGTGAAACTAGAAATCAGCCATAAGAAAAAAATCTGAAAAGAGCTCAAATACATGGAAGTTAAATAACATGCAACTAAACAGTGAATGAGTCAACCAACAAGTCAAAGAGGAAATCAAAAAACACATGGAGACAAATGAAAATGAAAACACAATGGTCTAAAATCTTTGGGAAGCAGCAAAAGCAGTTCTCAGGGAAAAGTTTATAGCATTACAAGCCTACCTCAAGAAGCAAGAAAAATCTCCAATATTAGCCTAGCCTTACACCTAAAGGAGCTAGAAAAAGAACCCAAACCCAAACCCAGCAGAAGGAAGGAAATTATAAATATCAGAACAGAAATAAATGATCTAGGAACTAAAAAAATAGATTAATGAAATCAGGAGCTGGTTCTTTGAGAAGATCAACAAAATTGATAAACCTATAGCCAGGCTCATCAAAAATAGGAGAGGGGACTCAAATAAAATCAGAAATGAAAGAGGAAAAATAATAACCGACACCACAGGAATGCAAAGGATTGTAAGAATATTATGAAAAATTATGTGTCAACAAACTGAGCAATCTAGAAGTGGATAAAATCCTAGCAACATATAACTTCCCAAAAATGAAGCAGGAAGAAACAGAAAATTTGAACATATAGATTACCAGCAATGAAATTGAATCAGTAATCAAAAATTTCCCCAAAAACGAAAGTCCAGGATCCAACGGCTTCACAGATAAATTCTACCAAACGTTTAAAGTAGAGTTAAAACCTATTCTCAAACTTTTCCAAAAAATAGAAGAGGAAGGAAAACTTCCAAATTCATTCTTCAAGGCCACTATTAACCTGATACTAAAACCAAATAAACACACTACCAAATAAAAAAGAGAGTGCTACAGAACATAGATGTAAAAATCCTCAACAAAATATTAGCAAACCAAATCCAACAATGCATTAAAAAAGTCATTCCCCATGAGCAAGTAGGATTTATTCCAGGGATGCAAGGGTGGTTTAATATTCACAGATCAATCGACATGATACATCACATCAGTAAGAGAAAGGCTAAAAGCCATAAGGTTGTTTCAATAGATGCAGAAAAAGATATGACAACATACAACATCCATTCATGATAAAAACCCTCAACAAACTAGGTTTAGAGGGAACATACTTTAACATAATACAGCCCTTATATGAAAACCCCACAGCTAACATCATAATGGTAAAAAACTGAAAGCTTTTCCCCTAAGGTCAGGAAGAAGACAAGTTTTATTCAACATAATACTGGAAGTCTTAGTCACAGCAGTCAGATAAGACAAAGGAATAAAAGTCCCCCAAATTGTAAGAAAGAAGTAAAACTTCAACTGTTTGCAGATGACATGATTCTATATACTGTATAGAACACTCTAAAGACTCCACAGAAGGGGCACCTGGGTGGCTCAGTCGGTTGAGTGTCCCACTTTGGCTCAGGTCATGATCTCGCCGTCTGTGAGTTTGAGCCCCGCGTCAGGCTCTGTGCTGACAGCTCAGGGCCTGGGGCCTGCTTCAGTTTCTGTGTCTCCTTCTCTCTCTGCCCTTCTCATGCTTGGGCTCTGTCTCTGTCTCTCAGTAATAAATAAACATTAAAAAAATAAGGACTCCACCAAAAAAACTACTAGAACAAATGAATGAATTCAGTAAGTTCACAGGATACAAAATCAATATACAGAAATCCATCGCATGTCTATACACTAATAATGAAGCAGCACAAAGGGAAATTAAGAAAACAATCCCATTTATAATTACACGAAAAGTAATAAAATACCTAGGAATAAGGAGTATAGGTGAAAGACCTGTACTCTGAAACCTGTAAAACAGTGGTGAAAGAAATTGAACATGATACAAAGAAATGGAAAGACATTGCACGTTCATGGATTAGAAGAACAAATATGTTTAAAATGTCTATACTGCCCAAAACAATCTACAGATGTAATGCAATCCCTATTAAAATACCAACAGCATTTTTCACAGAACTAGAACAATCCTAAAATTTGCATGGAACCACAAAAGACCCCAAGTAGCCAAAGCAATCTTGAAAAAGAACAAAACTTGGAGGTATCACAATTCCAGGCTTCAGATTACAAAGCTGTAGTAATCGAAACAGTATGGTACTGCACAAAAATAGACACCTAGATCAATGGAACAGAATAGGGAGCCCAGAAATAAACCCACAATTATATGGTCAATTAATCTGACAAAGGAGGCAAGAATATGCATTGGGAAAGAGTCTCTTCAACAAACAGTGTTGGGAAAACTGGACAGCTATGTGCAAAAGACTGAAACTGGACCACTTTCTTACACTATATACAAAAATAAACTCAGAATGGATTAAGGACCTCATTGTGAGAACTGAAACCATAAAAATCCTAGAAGAGAGTATGGCGGTAAGTTCTCTAACATCGGCTATAATGACATCTTTCTAGATAGGTCACCTGAGGTAAGGGGAACAAAAGCAAAATTAACTATTGGAAGCACATCAAAATTAAAAGCTTCTGCACAGCAAAGGAAACAATCAACAAAACAAAAAGACAACCTACCGAGTGGGAGAAGATACTTGTAAATAATGTGCCCAATAAAGGGTAAGTGTCCACAGTATATCAAGAACTTAACACAACTCAACACCAAAAAAACCACAATCCAATTAAAAATGGGCAGAAGACATGAACAGATGTTTCTCCAAAGAAGACATCCAGATGGTCAACAGATACATGAAAATCAGTTATCAGGGAAATGCATATCAAAACCTCACTGAGATACCATCTCACACCTGTCAGAAAAGCTCAAATCAAAAAAAGAAAAACAAGAGTTGGCAAGGATGTTGGGAAAAAGGGAGGCATCATGCACTGTTGGCTGGAATGCAAACTGGTGCAGCCACTGTGAAAGACAGTATGAAGGTTCCTCAGAAAGTTAAAGGGACGCTTAACCAAATGAGCGTTTGGTTAAGCGTCCGAATCTTGATCTTGGCCCAGGTCATGATCTCATGGTTTGTGAGTTCGAGCCCCACATCAAGCTGCACTGATGACGTGGATGGGATTCTGTCTCTCCTCTGTGCCCCTCCCCCACTTGTGCTTGCTCTCTAGCTCTCTCTTGCTCGCTCGCTTGCTCTCTCAAAATAAATAAAGTTAAAAAAAATTAAAATAGAACTACCCTAAAATCCAGTCATCTCACTATTGGGTATTTTCCCAAAAAATTACAAAAACCCTAATTCAAAGGAATATATGCACTCCTGTGTTTATTGCAGCATTATTGTTAGAGTAGCCAAATTATGGAAGCAGCCTAAGTGTCCATCAATAGATGAATAAAGAAGAGGTATATATGGAGAATGGAATGTTACTCGGCTATAAAAAAGAATGAAATCTTGCCATTTTCAATAGCGTGAAGGATCTGGAGAGTATAATGCTAAGCAATATGAGCCAGTCAGAGAAGGACAAATACCACATGATTTCATTCATATGTGGAATTTAAGAAATAAAGAATACAAATGAAAACAGACTCTGACTATAGAGAACAGATGTTTAGCAGAGAGGAGGTGGGGAGGATGGGTGAAATAGGGAATTAAGAGTACGCTTACCTAGATAAGCACAGAGTAATATATGGAAATGTGGGGGTTTTTTAAAGTTTATTTATTTTTGAGAGAGTGTGTGAGTGAGTGGGGGAGGGGCAGAGAAGAGAGAGAGTGAGGGGGAGAGGGACAGAGAGGGAGACACAGAATCCGAAGCAGGCTCCAAGCTCTGAGCTGTCAGCACAGAGCCTGACACAGGACACAAACCCACAAACCGTGAGATCATGACCTGAACCGAAGTTGGACGCTTGAACGACTGAGCCACCCAGTCGCCCCAGCATATGGAATTGTTGAATCACTATGTAAGTCCTGAAATGAACAGTGTATATTAACTATACAGGAATTAAAAATTTTTTAAACATAGTGAAAGATACATTAAAAAAATAAAAAATTAGGAGAAATAGCATTGGAACACATTAGAATGACTAGCACACTACAGCTGAAGAGAAAACTTATTTGTATCTGAAGATAGCCAGGAATGCTTTTGTGGGGCCCTGATTTTCAAAACCTAGTGCTTATATAAGGAAGACAAATACATATTGTTTGTGTCTACTATAAATATTGAAATAGGATCCTTTTTTTGCTAAAGAAATTTCTCCAGAGCAAGGTTTTTTTTGGTTGTTAGAAGATTAAGTCTTTGGGAAAGTAAGAATGTGGTAAGAAAAAGAAATGTAAGTGGGGATTCACAAATACAAAATTATCTAGTATTTTTTAATATTATAGAAAAATTCCTAGGATCTGCTGTCTTCCATAGAATTGCAGTGGACCTCCCCACATTTAGGAGTTTTGTCATTAAGCAAGTAAACTGTAGATGTTTGCTATCTGTGTTATTCTTCTACTAAAACAACTTTCTTACCTAATATTTGTAACTAAAAGGTAATGTGTCTGAATAAGACAATGTTAATTGTCTAGGAGCTTTGTTAAGAAGATTTAATAAAGTATTTACGTAGCATTCTTCACAATCCTTCCTTGAAGTGTTGTGTGACAAACTGAGAAATAACTTTGCATACGGTGGGAAGCCAGTAGGTTTTCTGCAGGGGGTTTCTACCGAGAGCTGACAGAGGGCATCTTGGCAAATGTTCAGAAACCTACATTAACTTAGTTGGGCCCTGCATGGAACCTCATGTTCAGCAGAATTCTTCTGACCTGCCTCTGCATGCCAAGCTAATCAGCAAACACCTAATGAGCCCACTCCAAAGAAACAGACTCTCTCCCAACCTACTTCATTTTCATACGTTCTCTGGGGGTGGGGAGACAAGACTTCATGAGGACTGATGATGCTGCAAAGACCACAATAATGATAATTAACTTGCTGAATTTAGAAGATTATGCTGTTAATTAGTTGCAAAATAAAGATAAGTAATAGAGCAGCAGATGGTAGGATAACACCCAGGAGAAGGAGGGTTATTACTCTGATGAGCTTTTGTGGCACATATGAAATATGGATCTGACTTTTTCATAAATTGTTTCTAGAGAACATTATGTTTTTTCTTTGAACTATGATGGAGTAGTTTGCTCCTACTAAGTTCTGACAGATGTGATAAAATTTGTTTCCAGGAATGTGAAATATAACATAGAATTTGAAAAGCAAATTATTTTTAGGAGATTATCTCTTAAAATGAGTAAGTTGTATTGGCCAGCACAACAAACCAATCATCCTTTAATTAACACATTTTCTATCTAAGAAAAAAAGTTTCAATATAGTAGTTGAATTTTACGTTGCTAAAAATTAATTCCAAATATTAAAACACTAGTTTGCTTGGAAATAGAGTAATAAAGATATTTTAGTTTTCTTTCAAACAGTGCCTCTAGTTTAAAATTATGCTCAAGCTTTATTTTAATTGGACATGTTGGAGAATACAGACCTTATGGATCTTACTGAATTTCTTTGAGTACTCAGTCTTTTCATTTACTTATATTAAATATCCATATGGAGAGAAATGAGCTGGCCAATGTCTGATACTCTTCTTGATTGCTAATATATCTAAAATAGTTAATATCAGGCAAAAACTCTAGTTTGGCAAAACTTTTGTCTAAAATATGTTCAACGAATTAGGAGTCAACAGAATTTCTGGTCACTCTGCTTCTAACTAACTGTGATTCTGGGAAGTAACTTCATTTTTTGGGCCTTTATCTGTAAGTTGGTGATTGGACTAATTATCAATATATCTGCTAGTTCCAAAATTCTATTTTAAAATAAATAATTTTGAACCAAACTATTTGTCATTATTTAAGATGTCTCTAGCAAATATATTTGGGTGGATTATAGAAAATCCTTATAAAATTTTTATGAATTCTGTTTAGTGACAACTTTTTTCACCTAACCCATTCTAATTTTTTTTTAGCACACATGTATTTTTATTGCTGTTTAAAAACAACAACAAATATATATATATATATATATATATATATGCGCAGCTCAGAGCAGTGTTAACCCTTGAAAATCTTTTTCTTAAATTCTGTACCCAGTGGCACACTTTCTAAGTCAGACCCATTGTAATCAATGTAACAGCATGGAGCAAACGTTAGAGCTTCCTCACTGGGTGAGTACTGTATACACTGGGGCAGTCAAGAGAGGATAATGAATGAATACTGATGCTGCTTTTAAGTGCTCTATAAGGTAGTAACTTGCCCTACTAAAGATTATTCAAGAGAGTGATGTTTATGTACTTCAGACTCCCCTATGTGCAGTTACTGTATTTCATTAATTCTAAGAGTTAAGCTCTTCACTATAAAACTTTAAATGCTCTTCAGTTCTGTGATGTTTTCTACCTAAGGACTTCAAAATGTTTTACCAACACATAATTTACCAAGCTTCACATCTCAACCACTACCTAGATTTATGTACATTTTATATCTAGAAGTGAAAGCCCTAACCTAACACTATAGACTAGGTACTATTTCTTTTATTTTGATGTGTAACATTTCTGTTTTTAAAAGATATAATTATGCAGGCTGACCACCTCCCCAGATTTTCCTCCTTCTATTTATATTGACCTATACTTTCAAACTCCTTTCTACTTTGAGTTCTTTACCATTTAGCCTAAGTAGTCCTACTGGTTGGAGCCAATTACTCCTTTGATCACTTACCTCATTTTGGTTTAATCCATCCACTTCCATACTATCCCTTCAGTTGAGTGTCTCAATTTCATGTGTCTTAGCTACTAAGACGACCTTGGGCAAATGATCTCTGGTTTCCCAATCTGTAAAATAGGGACACTGTCCTGTTAGAAACTCAGTGAAAAAATACTGATAACATGGATGGATCTCAAGTACATTATGCTAAAAGAAAGACGCCGGATTTCAGAAGGCTGTAACACTGTATAAGTCCATTTATATGACATTCTGGAAAAGGCAAAACTTTGGGGATCAGAAAACAGATTAATGGTTTCTAAGGACTGGGGGTGGGAGGAAGAGTGACAGGAATGGAGCATGAGGGAATTTGGGGGGATAATAGCACTGTTTTGTATTCTGATGGTAGGGGGTGGTTGCACGACTGTATGTGCTTGTTAAAACTCATAGGACTATGCACAAAAAAGACTTCATTTTACGATGTATAACTTCTACCCCAGTAAACTTTTATTTTTAAACTATTGGCTTATTTTTAAAATCATACCCAGCATCTACAGTGATTAGCAGTAGAGAGAAAATGTCCAGTAACACTTGTCTAGGTATAGTTATTGCCTCAAGGGAAATTTTGGTGGACCTTTTCATATATGCTTCAGTTTTTTCAGGGGTCTGGATCACTTGTAGATGGCATCGTAGATCTGCATAGATGAAAACAAACTACAGATTTTGGGATAGTTGTATAATTTGCTAAGTTGCTCTTATTGGAGTAAATGAAAGCAGTTGTCCTAGAATCACCTGGGTGCTTTTCAAAAGCTCTTCTCTCTTTCCCACTTCTCCCTGCCATCGGCAAGGAAGGGAGAGAGAAAGGTGGGTACAAATCTGTTTTTAGCACCCAGCCAATTATGACTTCTGGGAAGTTTGGAAAGCACTGGATAGACTGCAACACATTTCTCATATCAATTTTGTAGCCTCCTTCCCCCACAGATAATGAAACTTTATTTTGGGCTTAAGGACTACAACTGTTACTGAGAACAATATCAACAATGATAATCCCAGGTCTCTCAGGTGCCTTTCATTGCTAAGATATTATGGTATGATTATCTTGTGCTAATTATTTCATATTTACAGATTCTAACAATAAAACTACCCCAGATATCGCTTGTGCCATTTTTGCCAAAGAATCCAATTTCTCTCAGTTAACAAATACATTTGTTATTCACCCATGTAGCAAATCCGTGTACCAGTCGC
The DNA here is from genome assembly GCF_014898765.1 of Herpailurus yagouaroundi. Classification (NCBI taxonomy): domain Eukaryota; kingdom Metazoa; phylum Chordata; class Mammalia; order Carnivora; family Felidae; genus Herpailurus; species Herpailurus yagouaroundi. The sequence continues at coordinate 55,905,442 of NW_024412395.1, read as the reverse complement.
TTAAAAGGGATGCAAAGAAATGTAAGGAAATCTCTGCTCTTGAAAGAGCTTACTGTTTGAGGAACTAAGATATTCACATATGATACACTTTTGCTGATAGAATAGTAAGTTTTATGCAGATTGTGTTTTTATTAAGAGGTAGCCGTAAGTGTCTAAGGCCTCCTTCTGACACTAGGTTACTCATACCCACCTGGCAGTGGGTCAGATGCAATTCAGTGAAATGGCAAATGGAACATAGTAGAGGGGATAGACCTCAAACTAAACCTTCTTACTGGAGACAGGGAAGACCTGCGGGAGGCAAACCTAGCTGTAGGTTCTAGGAGGAGGTTCAGTCTGACAGTCAATATAGTGGCCTAAAAAATGCAATATCAGGTCATTGTCCAAATAAGCCCAGTTGTCCAAAGTGGGCCCAAATTCGGAAGAGATTTAGGTTTAAGAATCTAGGAGAGCCTAAAAAGATGGAGATTCAGGAATGAAGGGCAAGAAAATAGGTGACAGTGTACATAATTGTGTTATTTATTTTAGTTGAACGGAACTGGTTATTTTCAGGTAACGGTGTTTTTCACTCCTTCCTCAAAATTGATTAGGATAGCAAAGTATTAAATCCTATAGTAGTACTCAGAAAGACTCAGGAAAGCTTTCCAGAGTGTTTGTCTTACTATTTGTAATGATAAAACTAATTTTAAAGCCAAATGCATTTCTTAACAAATACTTTTTTTTGGTTAACTAAAGAATACTTTGGGAGTTGGACTTGAGTGGAAAGCAGGGAACTTTTTTTTTTTTTAATTGATGTCTGCATTTCAGAGATTAAAAGCTGCTTTGACCCAGCAACATCCTCCAGTTACCAATGGTGATACTGTCAAAGGTCATGGTAGTGGATTGGTTAGAACTCAGTCAGAGGAATCTCGACCACAGTCCCTACAACAGCCAGCCACATCCACTACAGAAACTCCGGTATGTGTGTTGTTTTTATAATCTGCACTCTGTTATCCTTTAAAAAACAAATACGGGGTAACTTAAAGGACTATATACTTTGAAAAAATTACTTCTGGTCATATTTCAAAAGGGTACCAAAAACATTAGGAAAGGTAGTTCAGTGTAAAAGTATTCACACCCAGGGGTGCCAGGGTAGCTCTGTCATTTAAGTGTCCAACTTGATTTCAGTTCAGGTCATGACCTCAGAGTTGTGAGATCTAGCCCCGCATCAGGCTCCATGCTGAGTGTGAAGCCTGCTTAAGATTCTCTCTCTCCTTATCCCTGTGCCCCTCCTCTGCACCCATGCTGTCTCAAAAAGTATTGACACCCCAAAATAAATAAGTAAATAAATAAAATAGTCGAGCAATTATTACTGCTCAGGACACCCTGTAAATGCTTTTGTCTATGTATGTTGGTCTGACATAGCACAAATCTCCACTGACGCTTTTTAACTCATTTTTTGTGGATTGTATTTATGAGATTACTGGCATATATCAAATGATTTTTTTTTTAATGTTTCTGTTTATTTCTGAGAGAGAGCGTGGTGCGAGCAAGCTGGGGAGGGGCAGAGAGAGGGAAGGGAGACCAAGGATCCAAAGCGGGCTCTTCGTACTGACAGCAGAGAGCCCGATGCGGGGCTGGGATTCACGAACCGTGTGAGATCATGACCTGAGCCAAAGTTGGACACTTTACCGACTGAGCCACCCAGATACCCCAGTCAAATGATTCTTGAATTAAAATGTGAGAGACATTACCAAAGGAGCAGATACATATGCTTTATGGACACTGTTTATACCAGAGGTCCTTTTCATTTATCTGTAGTTTGTGACTGCCTATCAGATGGTTGATAGGTCTGTTATGTCTACAGTGCATTTCTACATGGAAGGGTAACTATTTCTGTTAAATGTTTCAGAACTATTTAGAACTTTTATCTTAAGAGATACTTAAACAGTATTAGCATTAGCATTAAAAAGCAAAACTTTGCTATTAAACAGGTAAATGGCAAGTTCTAGATTGCCTCATAAGCATAAGTTTTTAGATAACTGTATTTCATTTTTACAAAACTTAAAGTGGAATGTAGTTATGGTAGTTATCGACTAAACAACACAGGAGCCAAGAGAAAAGGTAAATAAGTGGGTGTGTTTTAATGTCATAATTCAGACATTAGCAAACGAACTCATGGGCCAAATCCACCCATGGCTGTTTTTTTGTATCGTCTGCAAGCTCTGTGTGGTTTTTACATTCTCCAAGTTTATTTAAAAGAAATGAATATATAATTTCTATAAAATAATTTCTATGTAACTTCTATATAACTATACAAATATAAATTTTTATATAATTTCTATATAAAGCTAACCATTATTCCCCTGGATCTAAATTTTATTTGTATCTTTATATCATATTGGATGACAGCTTCATAAGGCAGGACTTTGTTTACTATTGTATTTCTAGTTTCTAGGATAGTTCCTGTGTTCTTTTTAATGATGTGTAATGAATGGATCACTGAAAGAAAGGAGAGAAGGAGGAGTATATGCTTTTAAGTAGCCTTAAATTGTGAGCTGTAAAAAGGTACAAATGTAACTCTGTATTAGTTTCTGCTTATAATACTTGTGATTAGCCTTTGCTGTAATAACTGACTTGTAAATTTAAAAAAAAAACAAACAAACCTGTTCTTTCCTATTCAGCCAAATGAGTAAAAGAAAAAACCTGCTATTATCAATAAGTTAAGAGGATGAAGACAAGAAAATATTTCAAGGTTGCCATTCTTGAAACCAGCCATAGAATATTTTTCTAAAAGATTAACTTGCAATTATGTACGTAAAATAAATGATCTAATTTAATACTTAATCTTTATTACAATTAAAATACAGTATAAGTTAAATTACCCTCATAATTTTTAATGCTAGTTATTTGGAAAAGAAATTAAATGAGAACCTGTGGTTTTGGAGTTTGTCGAGTGAGAAGTAGTTTGATGATTTCCCTGCAGAGCTTACCTTGATTGAGCTTATATATAAGATGATTGCTTATTATGTAGATTAGAAGATAGAAATTGTATTTATTCACCCCATTTTGGAATGTAATTCATATTAGGCAAAAAAGATTGTTTTCAGGCTTCTTTGGGTCACGTACCTGTAGTCACAAAGTGCTATTTCCTTTGCACTATTTCCAGGGGTTCGTTGTGTCCTGTCTCCCAAGTTCAGGTGTTCCATGGCACAATTTTGGGATTTAAGAAAGGCTTGGAAATGCTTATCGTTCTATAGCCCCAGATACTAGACAGTATCACTAGTGACTGACTGAAAATTTCTGTCCCTGGCTGATCTTAGAGAACTAGGCAGATCCGTTGAGCAAGGGGAGCCAGTTAAAATTAAAATTTAGACTCCCGTGAGATTCTGCCCACCAGGAAGATGAACATTAATAATCATGTGAACCTGACCCTAAATTTCACAAATTGAAGGAAAGCGGAGTGTACCAAACTATGTATATCCAGTTGTTCCCTCGTCCCACGGTTTAGCTTTCGTGCTTTCAGTTACGCATAGTCAGCCATGGCTCAGAAGATGGTCCTCCCTGACAGATTGCTAGAAGGCTCATTACTAGTAGCCTAGCACTATGCCACAGTGTCTTCATCATCCACCTTACATCACATCATCACATAAACGTTTTATCTCGTATCATCACCAGAAGGGTGAGTATAGTATGAATATTTTAAAAGCAAGAGAAACCACATTCACAGAACTTTTATTACAGTATGTTGTTATAATTGTTCTGTTTTATTATGAGTTATTTTTGATCTCCCACTATACCTAATTTATAAATTAAACCTTGTAATAGGTACATATTCATAGGAAAAAACATAGTATATATTGGGTTTGCTACTCTCCGTGGCTTCAGGCATCCACAGGAGTCTTGGAACACATCCCCTACTGATAAGGGGCACTACTGTACTTTTACTCCTCAATTTTAGAGAAACCAATTTTTAAAAGAAAATTTTACTATTTTTTATTTTTAAAATTTTACTTCAAAAATAGTAAGAAAACGGTTTTTTCATAGTGAATTTAAGTAAGTTATTAAATTTTTTCCTTTAGTACTTCACAGTTTTTCAAAGGATTGTATAATACCATGATGTTAAAAAGTAAAGTTGGAGGAGACTATAGATGCTGGAGAGGGTGTGGAGAAACGGGAACCCTCTTGCACTGTTGGTGGGAATGCAAATTGGTGCAGCCACTCTGGAAAGCAGTGTGGAGGTTCCTCAGAAAATTAAAAATAGACCTACCCTATGACCCAGCAATAGCACTGCTAGGAATTTATCCAAGGGATACAGGAGTACTGATGCATAGGGGCACTTGTACCCCAATGTTTATAGCAGCACTCTGAACAATAGCCAAATTATGGAAAGAGCCTAAATGTCCATCAGGTGATGAATGGATAAAGAAATTGTGGTTTATACACACAATGAAGTACCACGTGGCAATGAGAAAGAATGAAATATGGCCCTTTGTAGCAACGTGGATGGAACTGGAGAGTGTTATGCTAAGTGAAATAAGCCATACAGAGAAAGACAGATACCATATGTTTTCACTCTTATGTGGATCCTGAGAAACTTAACAGAAACCCATGGGGGAGGGGAGGGAAAAAAGAAAAAAAGAAAAAAAAGAGGTTAGAGAGGGAGAGAGCCAAAGCATAAGAGACTCTTAAAAACTGAGAACAAACTGAGGGTTGATGTGGGGTGGGAGGGAGAGGGGGGTGGGTGATGTGTATTGAGGAGGGCACCTTTTGGGATGAGCACTGGGTGTTGTATGGAAACCAATTTGACAATAAACTTCATATATTGAAAAAAAAAAGTTGGAAAAACACAAGATCTGTACGTGTTCATTTGTATTACGGTTTCAAGTTTTCTACATTATTTCTGTATAAATGAAAATGTTATACAAACTTTAAATATATTCACTATGGTAGTGAAAAAGTGAGAATCTTATTTTTTTAGCAGGGCTTATTTATTTCAAGGAATTCGTTAAACTGCAGGGTGATTTTCATGTCACTCCTAAATATTGATAATATACAATGAGACTTAGAAAATATAGTAGCAACCTTTACTGCCTATGTTCTCGCTCACTGCTACAAACATAAAAAGCTTCCATTTGTGTTTATTATAGGCTTCTCCAGCTCACACAACTCCACAGACCCAAAATACAAGCGGTCGTCGAAGAAGAGCAGCTAATGAAGATCCTGATGAAAAAAGGAGGAAATTTCTAGAGCGAAATAGAGCAGCAGCATCAAGATGCCGACAAAAAAGGAAAGTCTGGGTTCAGTCTTTAGAGAAGAAAGCAGAAGACTTGAGTTCATTAAATGGTCAACTGCAGGTAAGGTGCATATATGTAAATGTTGTCTTAGTTTTAGTAATTGTGAACTTAGCTCTTCCCTGTTTTTTCCAGTTAACCATCCAGACATTTTAGCACACAATATTGGGTGTGTGTGGAATCTGTAGTTAAAGCGTAGTTTTATAAACCTATTTGAATACTGAGATGAAGGGTTATAACACTTTAAACACTGACACTATGAAGAAATGTTAAATATAAGTTCTTGTGTGATACAAAAGTACCAAAACTGTCTTGCTTAAACTTTATAAAGTTGTGGTATAAAGTTCAAACAAAGAACCTTGAAATTTAAAATACCACTGGTATTTCATTTTTCTTATTTTTTGGTTTCTATCACAGCTGTAAAGTTGCTTTAGTAGCATTTTTGTTCTTAATTTCTTTTGTTCTTTGAATTATAAATTTTGTTTTGTTTATTTAGAGTGAATATAGTGCTCGGAAAAGGTGTCAGATTGACAGCCTTGGAAACTGAAGGGCTCTGATTATCCACAGAACAGGTACAATATGGCCAGTGGCAGTAGAAATCATTTCTACCTGCCAGTTCACCGCAGACAGGTTTCTTAGGAACCTCATGGGATATAAAGGTTTTAAAGCTCTTTCCTGTTGAGTCTTTGGTAAGATTTACAGTGATGGTGTCGGTTCCAAGTCGATTTCCTTCATGCTCTTTTTTTCTTTCTTCCTTTTGTTTTGTTTTAATGTCGTGAATATTCTCCAGGAAAACGATGAGCATCAACTAGAAAATTGATGTCAGTGAATTGTACTTGTTACCGGTCAGTCTTTTGAGTCATCCTTTCCCAGTTAAAAATGAATCTTTCTGTATAATCATAATTGATGGGGAGACTTGCTCTCTTGTTAAATCTATCTTTAAAGATGTCACCAGTATTAATGTCTGTTTCAATACTTCAGAAAAAGTTTTTAACATCACAAAGTATTTAACCTAACGTAAATTTTATAAAAATTTTTTCATATGTGAAGCAGTCATCTTTTAAAATTCTCTATTGTGCTTTGGATATTGATGGATGAGCTCGAGAACAAATAAATTTGTCTTGAAAATTTTATTTTTAGCCATTTTAACCATTTAGAAAAAAATCTAAACATTTACCACATCACAGAGACTTTAAATACATACTAGGTTATCTTAAACATATATTATCATCATCTAGTGAATTCTTAATCAAGAACTATTTTCAATCCAACTCTTGATTTCAGCTCAGGTCATGAATTCACAAACCATGGGATCCGGCAGGGTCTGCACTGAGATTGCGCTGCTGAGGATTCTCTCTCCCTTTCTGACCCTGCCCCACACATGCTTTGTCTCTCAAAATAAATAAACTTAAAGAAAGATTCTCTCTCCATAAAATAAAAATCATATTAAAACTATTTTCATAACTTTTTAGGAAAAAAACATGATTTTTATGATTTTTTTTGTCCTCTTAAATAAAATGAAACAGATTATAGGTACTAATTTAAAGTTTCAAGTATGTTACGTTAACGAAATGATTTAGGTGTATCTGTTTCCTTTCTGTTCTTAACAAGATTATTCTTCTAAATGACTTGGCTGTTTTTTAGTTGTACATGAAGCATGTCATTCTCTGTTAGCCTGCATTGCCTTACACATAGAATAGAGATAATGCCTGTTGATCCTACTTCTCTTGAGGGTTTTTTGCATAAATCATTTGAATTAGAATAAGTGCAAGAATTTTTAAGTACATAAATTTTAAATCTTAAATTGGTCAATATTTTCCTAATTTGGCTTATTCTTTTTAAGAAGTAAAAATGTTTGAAAACTTTAAAGTGGGATAGAAATATATGGTATCTACAGGGTATTCTTGGACTTCAGATTGGGCCAGTTTTCTGCTGTGACCCAAGGTATGGTAGTACTAACAGCTTTAATGAATCATTGCTATTTCCTTAATTGTATTGCAGCACTGGTCACCATTATCAATAGCAACAGTGCTTTGTTATTTCAGAAAACCTTGGAAAATTCAACATTCGAGACAAATGTATGTAATCCTTACTTCATTCATCTCATGTTTTTTTTCCACCATACAAACTATGATTAAATGTCATTATCTTAAAATATATTTTATGTTTTCTTAATCTGGGTAGAAATTTCTTGATTGGAGGAATAAAGGCAAGATTTATCACCTCAGTAAAAGTTAACAAACGTATCATTTTGAAAGCATGAATCTTTTAAATGAAGTCAAATTAAAGAAATTCCTAAATTAACCGCTACGGTTTAATAGGACGTTAGTTAATACTTCAAATTACAAACAGAAAAGTAAAATCCATATGTTTAATCATTAAAAACTAAGTGATGATGGCTTCATGGTTAGATAACAAAGTGTTCTTAGTTTTAGAAATGCATATCAGAATGTGAAGATAGGTGAAATGATGTGTTATCAGGGATGTTTTCTAAAATGCTTAAGAATGAAGTTCGTATGTATGTATCAACCTGGGAAATAATCTGTAATATATTATTAGGGGTAAAAAGAAAGTTGCCGCAAACAGCCCTAATGTCCATCGGTGGATGAATGGACCAGTTATGTTATGTATGCACAGTAGAATATTATTCAGCCATAAAAAGGAGTAAGAGTACAGAATGTGTATGAACCTCAAAACATGCTTAAGTGAAAGAAGCCAGAAACAAAGTCATGTGTGACTCCGTTTGTATGAAATATTTAGAGGAGAGAAATCCATAGAGACAAATGCAGATTGGTGGTTACCAGTGACATGGGGAGGAGGAAATAGGGAGAAACTGGTTAATGGGTAAGGAGTTTTACTTTGGAGTGACAGAAGTGTTTTATCACCAGATTGGGAGAGGTGGCTGCACAGCATTGTAAACGTACTGAACACAACTGAATTGTTCACTTTATTTTTGTTGTTGTTGTTTGTTTATTTTGACAGAGAGTGCACATGTGAGCGAAGCAGAGAGAGAGGAGAGAGAATCCCAAGCAGGGATTCCTGACAGTAGAGCCCCATGTAGGGCTTGATCTCACAAACCATGAGATCATGACCTGAGCTGAAGTCAAGAGTCGGATGCTTAAGCAACTGAGCCACCCAGGCGCCCTGAATTGTTCACTTTAAAATGGTTAATTCTAGGGGCGCCTGGGTGGCTCAGTCGGTTAAGTGTCTGACTTCGACTCAGGTCGTGATCTTGCAGATTGTGGGTTCAAGCCCTGCTTCGGGCTCTGTGCTGACAGCTCAGAGCCTGGAACCTGCTTTGGATTCTGTGTCTCCCTCTCTCTCTCTGCTGCTCCCCCGCTGATGTTCTGTCTCCCTCTCTCTCAAAATAATTAATAACATTTTTAAAAAATGGTTAATTCTAGCTCATGGAATGTCACCTCACTAAATTACTCAAAAAATAGTTGGAGCATAACTTTTTCATTAATAAAAAGTTTACAGTTAGATGAATAAATGTGTAGATATGGAAATCACTATAGGAATGAATCCTTAAATATAAGTAGAATTTTAAGAATGACCTGCACCAGGATGTAACAGTGGTGAAAAGGCTGTTGAGAAGCATGAACAATTTGGGAATAAAGTATGCTCCAGTAATTGTTTCAAGTGGCTATATGGTTTTTATTCATTGTTTTTTAGTTATCAAATAAAATAGCAGTTCTAAAAAGTGACAGATTCTGATTTTCAGAATGTAAAGAGTTAACCTGGATTCAGGGAGGAAAACTTTGTCTCCCAACAGCAAAACTGTTAACTGTGAAGAACAGAATGACTTGTAAAGAAAATTGAATGTCAGAGAAATAATTAAACTCTACTTTATGTGAAAACATTCATCAATTCTACATTTCCTTAATAATGCTTCACGTGACATACAGGCGTAGCTGATCAGTATAGTGGGCAGTAATGACCCATGGTTACTTATATATTATAAATAAATTTTAATGAGTGTTGAGGCATGACTGTTCATATTTTTACCAAATGCATATTAGGTTTTAAAGAACATGTTAATTATTCAATCTTCTTGCCCCACTCACTGAATTTAATATTTTAGCCTTCTAAAATTGCTGCTAAACGGCAGTATCATGAAGTTGAATTGGAGACATGGTAATCTAGACCAAAACTTGGATACTGTTGGTTATAAATTATTATATTTTTAAAGGTAATATGTGATTTTTGTGGTCTTTTACTTGAAAGAGTTTCTACCTCTTCATGACTTTGCTTTTCAGTTATACTCATTTTGAAATTTTGTTGTCAGTTTACAATTTCACCCTGTTTCCTTTGTGGACAAAGACAGATTCTTTACTCACCGTAGCTCCTTAACAGTGACTCTGATATAAAACTTGGGAGTTTTTGTCGTGGATTTTGCTTTTGAAACTTAAGTGTTGCAAAATGTGTGTGGAGTAGAAGCTTAGTGAGTTTTTTTAAAAATGGAAGCATTGTTCCATAGCTGGGTACTTGGAAGACTTCACTCATAAGTTAATGATGACACGGAAAAGGTTTTGTTATTGCTTTGTTGACTTAAAAGGGAATGGAATCAAATCTTTTATTTCTGGCACCTAAACAATATTTTAGTTCAGTATTTATCCCTTGAAATGGGAAAGAATAGCGACAGTTAGAAAATACTATACCTGTTTGTTTTCATTCCAAGGTGGGGGTGTGGCGGGGAAGTATTGTGTGCTATCACGGCCTTCCTTCTCTTCCCCTGAGCGTTTAAATTACACTGTAGAGGGGGAAAGGATGATAGTGGTACCACCTCCACTTCATGCATTTTACTAGGAGCCCGAGACCTGGTTCTGCGTTTTAGTAGGCCTTGCTAAAAATCTTTGAGCCCTTACTTCCCCATCTGTCATACTCCTAGAATAAGTACTGTTACAAAGATCAAATGAGAGAGAGTACAGAGAAGTCTGTTATAACAACACTATGCAAATGCTAGTTATTTATTATTCATTCTGTCGTTAAGCATCTATTGTGTGCAGAGCATGTTATTAGACACAGGAGATACAACACTGAAAAAGACATTGTCCTCGCACTTACAGAATTTGTGGTCTATCAGAGGAGACTGACCTGACACAAAGTATGAGACTAAGGAGAATGAGAAAAGGGTCATTCCCATTCATTTCACAAAGTATTTCCAAAATACTTTTTGTTTCTTCTATCGTCATAGACATAAGTTAAATATTTCATTCTCAAGTGTAAGCTTTTGCATCCGTGACAGTCCTTGGAACTGTGTGAGGGGAATCTTGATACTTAATCGTTGATTTTTGTGAAGACTAAACATGAGGAAAATCATACCTTTAGCAATAAGAAACTCCCTTATTTAATTTGGAGGGGTAGTGTCTAAACTGAAAAGCCAAAGATCATAAATTTATGGAATACTTGGTCCTCAATCTATAGCCAGTGATCAATGAAAACCTTTAATAGATTACTCATGTAAACTAAAAAAGAAGTGTTCATTAGTATGTAATTAACCTTTGAGTAGCTACAGATGGAATGAAGCAATGGTACAGACAATGCCAAAGTAATTTACTTTTAGACCAGAATAACAGTTTTTTTTCAGCATCTGTCTTATCTTACCAAAAATGTTTTACTTTGACTAAAAAAAAAAAAAAAAAACAAACATAACATGGTTTATGATGAATGTCTATATAGAATATTTAGGAGAGAGGGCATTTGTGATTTTTTAAATTCTGTGAGATGATACTGTAAAATATGCCAATTTTCATTTTATGTCTGAGAAAAATTAACAGTGTAGCTGTGTTGGTGAGGTTGTGGGCATAAATAAGGAAATCGGGACCTCTGACCAACTTTATATTATTTAAGCAATTTCATTTCACCTTCTTTGGTATTTTTTAACCCTCCCCTGGACATAGAATTACCGTGGTTCTCTCTAGAATAGTACTAAATAGTACTCCGTACTAGGCTGTGTGCTGTACTCTGGGGATACAGAGAGCCAGATAATCCCAATCTGGCAGAGGTGATGAACAAGTAAACCAAAAATTAACAATCCTGGTGTGGTGAATACTACGTAAATGAGCACACATATGTATATGTGGCTCTGGGAACACAGAAATGGACTCCTAATTTATTTTCCTATCCAAATTTATACTGAGTGGACTCTTAAAGATGAGCGAAAAAATTAGCAAGATGAGAAGGAGAGGAAAGCTTTTCTAGGTAGAGAAAATAGTGTGTATTCACAAGAACTTCAGTTTGTGTAGTTCAGAACAATTAAATTTTTTTTTTCATAGGTTCAAACTAATGTGAAAGGGTGGTCACAGGTACCAGATTATAAGAGATTATAAGAGATTATTATAAGATTATACTATATATTCTGGGCTAAAAATACATGTCCAACCCTATTTCATATTACAGAAATTAATGAGAGAAACTTACTAGACATGGATCTCAAAATCAAGCTGATGCAGCAGGGAGGGAGGAAGTTTGGATAATATGTATTAGGTTCTTCATAACGTGGTTTCTCGTGCTTGGTGTCATTAATAAAAGAGCTATAATTTATAGTATTGACACTGATGACTGCAGTATTACAGAGAAATGAGTTTTCTAATACGCAGCTTATTTTTTTAAGTGAAACTAAAAATTTCCCTCTTATATTTTCATCACCATACACCCATTCTTGTCTCAAATACAATATTTTAAACACAATTTAGCCTTTTAATGTTCCGAGTTATTGTGAGCATCAATTTTTGTTCTGTGCTTTAATGCATTGTTGCAGTTTGTTGTTGTGGGGGTGCGAGAAACTATTTGGCCCAAGAGACTTGTTTAAGTTTCGTTCTTTGGATTTTTATATTTCTGTCATTGATCAGTTAATAGGATCTAATGAGTCTAATCTTCTAAATAATTCTACATTCAGCTTCCTGGTTAAGAGACCAAGGGGTGGAAAACAAAGTTCCTGAGCTTTTACGTACACATGCTTGTTACATTTCTTTATTTAATTTCTGGTTACTTAAGGGTAATGTAAGTCCAAGTAAGTAGATGTGTTTGTAAATTAAGAGTTTTCCTACCATTTTATTAAATTCATATGATGACTCACTCTGGAGTATTGGTAATTATCACTAACTTCTGCATCTTTAATATTTGGGGGTGACCCAAGGGAATTAAATGGACTCCCTTAATTTGGAACTTTTTAATATAGAATCTACCAGATTAACGCCTCCAAAACAAAGGCTGTGAAGTGCTCATTTTTAAATAAGGACTAGGACAAATCACCATTAATTTATCAGATTTAAATTTTGATGTGTACAGATTACCTAGATCAAGGGCAACTAAGTCATCTAGATATTACATCTACTATCATTGGTTCCGTGTCCAACACAGTACTTTGTTGCATTTTAGGTATCCATGATTCTTTGATTATTGTGGTTTCTTCTGTGGAGGCTTTCATAGTTTCCAGAAAACCAGAAACTTGCTTAGTTGAGTTTCCAGGATAAATTTTTCACTTTCAAGTGAACAGAGACAGTGAACATTCATTCTGACTCCCTTGATGTTTCTAATTTTTCAGATAATCAAAAGAGCGTGCAACATAACTAAAAAATACCTTCTGCAGGTAACCTGTAACATATAAGCAGTCCCAAGGCAAATGGTAACATAAAAACTTTGAAATATGTTATCCAGTCATGTTGTTACCTCATTTAAATTTTTATAGAAGTTGCAGTCTCTGTACAAATGCTAAAATACAAAAACTGATGTGTACTGATTAAACCTGCTCGAGCAGTGTGTTTTGTTTATTCCTTGCTATTCTGTTAAAGATACCCGATATCCTTAATGTTCACTTGTTATCAGCAGTAAGAAACGTTTAGTCCGATGCCGTTAAGGTACATAAGTTGTTTCTTCTCTAGAGTGAAGTCACCCTGCTGAGAAATGAAGTGGCACAGCTGAAACAGCTCCTTCTGGCTCATAAAGATTGCCCTGTCACCGCCATGCAGAAGAAATCTGGCTATCATAGTGAGTAATGCGCCATCACCTATAGCCTTAGGCTGCGTCGGTGAAATACTGCCAGAGCGAACCACGCTACAGTTAAACAGACAGAGGCTGCAGTTCTAATACTTGATATTAGATATCAGAACTTCTGCAAGGCTGTTATGGAACGGGGAATATACTTTGTAGAATCTAGAGTCTTTGAATTTTCCTGTTTCTAGCCTTTTTTCGAGGGATTACTATACATCCACACAACAGGTTAATAATCCAAAATATACTGTAAGTACATCTTCCCAGGGTAACGGTTGGTCTTAGAACGACAGAGTGAAACACTGCTTCTTTTCCAGCCTCCATTGAGTAATTTTTTTTTTAATTAACTATCTTCGTTTAACAATATATAGTACCCATCTATAGTATCGGATCCTATTGTTCTTAAATATCAGCATTGTGCAGTTTTTTTTATTGTGAATCTTTATGGTGAGTCTTTTGGTCATAAAAATGCTACAGTAGAACACTACTTCCGTTATCTGCTTCTAGGTTTCCTTTTACATGTTTTCCCCAAAATGAGATTCTTCTGTTTTTCAGCATTTTAGAGGTTAATTGTGCTTTTTCTTTCTTGTAATGTCCTTCTTTTTTGATAAGATGCACAATATTGGAGCCAGCTGTTACTCTTGAATAAATGGCCAATTTTGTCCATCGTACACAAATTTGTAACAAGTAACAGAGCTGGGAAGGCATTAGGCAACATTCATAATATATAACCCACAGCTTTTGTTTTTATGATTTAGTGATATTTCAGGATATTTGTAAATGTGAAGATTGTTTCAACCATATGTATCCACTTCATTTTAATTTGCCAGTGTCAGTAATTCAAAAGAAAGAAACATTTTGTATTGGATGCAAACAGTTCCTCAGGTGCTCACGATAAAACTTAATGGCCACCATCTTTACTTGTAGTCATTGTAAGCAGTTTCATCAGAATGGGCAATATTTTTTAATTTAAAAGATTCAGTAGATTTAGCAACTCTCTATTGCCATATATATTTAGAACATTGATTTTTGTCAGTTTTGAGCAAATAAATCTCAGTCCTTTGATATCTAGTCATTTTCACAGGATGGTGAAACACATTGTGGAGTAAATTGGAACCATATAGAAATATGTTTGGGGTTTGTATTAACAATGATTGCTGCAGGGATGAGGCCATTATGGCTCCCATCTGACTTAACAACATAATTTCTGATAGAAGCTACTGAGTTCAGCATTATGCATCTATGATTTTCTTAACAAGAGAGCGCTCCTGAATTTTGATAGTTCAAAAAGAATATACAAATGATTCTATAAAATTAGAAGGAAAATGAATTCTTCCGTTGCATCCAACTAAAAATTTATCTCATCTGCAATTTTTTAATCCCATCAGTTTTATCTCTTATCAAGGTAGCATGTGCACAGCAAAGGCAAGCCAATTTTTCATTTTAAGCAACAATTTATAAAGATATTTTTAAGGTATAAATGTGTGGGTTTATGTGCCATACCCTTAAATAAACTGAAAGTCTAGATTAGTAAATTTTTAGGAAATACATATTATGCTAGGTTGTATAGATTGCAAGAAATGAATAACACATTTTGGACGTTTGGAACTATTCCTGCCTTTTTCCTACCTAGTCCTCTAGATAATCAAATGGGAGTAAAATACGGTTTTAGTATAAAATTAGTTCTCTTTAGCTCTTGGGAGATAATTGGATTTTGTAGAAATTGGAAAGTAATTTCTGTTTTCAAGTTTGAAGGAGAAAATCTGACTTTTGTTTAGTAGTCAAGGCAGATGGATTGAGTAAGTGAGTACTTACATCTTGGAGAAAATGTGGGGAAGTTCACAAATACTGAACACTATGCATGTCTTAGCACACAGCTATTGCTGATGGTGAACTGTAATAGTCGTTAAGACTTTCAAAACATTTGTGAAGTCAAGGTTTCATAGAAACTAATGAATATTACAAAAATCTTTCAGATAAAGGTGACAGTATAAAAGCACACTGCCATACGGTCTCACTTCTAATTGTCAGAGTCCGTGCATCCTAGGATGAAACCCCTCAGGCATGGGAAAACCATGACAGTTGGTCACCTTAAACAGTATAAAACATGAATGAAAATAGGAATATATTTTTGATGTTTGGAGTCTATGAAAAATAAAGCACAAGAGTGATCTTATTACCATTGGTTCCTATTTTCTAAATCTTGGAGCATAATTAAAATTGTATTATACTTGCTTCTGCAATCTTAAGTGCGAAGGAAACCTTCTTTGGGCCCTAAATGTAATTGAGAGCTTATATTTTCATTAATGAAAATATGTATGAACATAGGTAGAAAACTTCAGAGCGTGAATTGTCAAACACTTGGGGGTTTTTTAGCTTTAAGTAGGGCTGAAAAGGGCTCTGTGAGTGCAGTAAGAACTCTTCTCTTTCTAGTGCTTATGGTTATGTTGGTGATTTCTCTCTCCTCACCTTCCAGAAGTGGACATAGGTGCGGGTGTATCCCTTTATAAAAGTATTTTACATATAAAATGTATAATTACGCCATTTATAAATCGGTACCTGGTACTTTGTATAGCCTAAAGATTTGCTTTGCCTAATTCTGAAAGTCTGGAGATTAGCACTTGTCTTTAAAATGTACTGTTTTATGTTGTCATTGCCTGCACCCTGTATTTACATTTCCTTAGACCTCTCATCATAGATCAGCCTCTTTATTTTTAAATGTTGTATTTTGAGAGAGAGAGGAGTGAGTATGGAGGGGCAGGGAGAGAGAGTCTTAAGCAGGCTCCACGCTCAGCTCAACTGTGAGATCGTGACCTGAGCAGAAATCAAGAGCTGGACACTACTGACTGAGCCACCCAGGCACCTTAGCCTCTTGATTTTTGAAAGCTGGTGTATCCCTAGAACTTAACATTGAGAGGAAGGTCCGTTTGTTTTCATATTGAAGAAGAGACGTAAAGGGGACTGTACTCTTGTCAGTTTGAGCGCCATTGCCAGGGTTTGGGTTTCTTGAACACGTAACTAACTGTTCTGTTGGCTATGTAACTGAATTAGAAATATTTTATAACATTTGTTATTGCCTCATCAGAAAAGGATCCTTTCTACTTTATATAATTTTAAAAGGTTTATTGTGATTTTTTTATATCTTGAGGGGTGATTTTGCATTGATAGCAGATTTATAGAGAAGAGGGGATTCTAATTAATATATTTTTAAAAACTGCTTTCCAGAAAATGCATGGATTTGAGGCAAACTTGTCAAAATTCTTTAAGTCCTATATTTCAGAAAACGCTCAAAATGAGTTTTATGTGAACTAAAATCAAGCTGGCCAGGTTTCTCCTCCTCCATCTCCTGCATCACAAATCATGGAGTAAGTCCTGCTTCATAGCGTCCACAGTCTTTTAATAATGGACTTTCAGAATAGGCACCTGGCCACCAGTAAGCAGGCCAGTCTGCATTGTCAGATTTGACAGCCCGCTTGTTACCTTTAAGCACTAAATAAAAATTATTTTAAAGCCAAGTGAAAAGAAAATGAGGGGTTTCTGGGTGGCTCAGTTGGTTAGACGTCTGACTCTTGGTTTTGGCTCAGGTCATGATCTCACAGTTTGTGAGATCGAGCCCCACATTGGGCTGTTCACTGACAGTGCAGAGCCTGCGTGAGATTCTCTCTCCCCCTCTCTCTGCTCCACCTCAGCTCTGTGTCTCTCAAAATAAATAAACTCTATTAAAAAAAAGTACAAAAGAATACATCCAGTATGATACAATTTTCAGAATGTTCAAAAGTTAAATGCTACTTTCTAGGGATGCATACCTATTTGGTAAAACTTCGAACAAAAAACAAGGTAATGGTTAAAGAGCTATCAGAACAGTGATTACCTTTGATGAAGAGAAGAGCCTCCAGGAAGCATCATTGTTATTGGCGGTGTTCTCTTAAGCTGGGGGCTAGGTTCACAGTTATCATTGGTCCATGCTATCATTCTATAAGGTACGTACACTGTAACTACCGGTGTGGTGTGCGTATCAGATTTTTCACTAAATGAAATTCCTGGATTTGATCCTGTTAAAATGAGAAAGATGTAGGAGATGCATTGTTCCATCCTAAAAGTTGGTAGATTTTCACAAGTACACAGAATGCCTCTTTCTGAATATCTTCCATTGTAGTTTCTAGAGTTTTATATAATTTTTTATTTGAATCCCAATTAATTCGTGCAGCTCTAACAGCTGGTGGCATTTAGATTCTAAATATTGCTCATTCTCATGTGTATGCATCATTAGAGTCAGGTGTTGTAATCCCCCATTGCTGCCATCGATGGAAAGTCAGCCAGAATAAATATAGTTCTAGAGAATGCAGAGGGAGTAATTTGAAAATGCAATTTGTATGGAAGAATTCATTTTGTTTATGCGTGTGGGTATAAATTTTCTTATCTTTTAATAAGAATGGCATGTAGGCAAACAGACCGGTTGTGTTAAATTGTCGTTACTTGGTAAGGGTCTGATTATATCTGTAAGAGTCTGTCTCCCAAATTCCCACCTGACTTTTCTTAACACTGTTGAGCAAACACGTCCTCGGCTCGGTTCTGTGAGCTGGGCACGCAGATGCTTCCGTGTGCATGGCGAGGCCTTCACTTGAGCTGCTGCAGGTAAAATCGGAAAGCCACCTTTTGGTTTGCTCAGTTCCAGTCATACCATCGTATCTAAATAACCGCTTTTGTCAAACCCTGACTTTTTACTCTTGTGTGTTGACAACCTACTGATAGATTCTTACAGCTGTTTTTAAGAAACCGTGATTCTTCTTTTTTCCGCTCAGCTGCTGATAAAGACGATAGTTCAGAAGACCTGTCAGTGCCAAGCAGCCCGCACCCTGAAGCTATACAGCATAGTTCTGTCAGCACATCCAATGGAGTCAGTTCAACCTCCAAGGCCGAAGCTGTGGCCACCTCAGTCCTCACACAGATGGCGGACCAGAGTACAGAGCCCGCGCTGTCGCAGATTGTTATGGCTCCTGCCTCCCAGTCACAGCCCTCAGGAAGTTGATTAAAAACCTGCGGTGCGGCAGTTTTAGATACTCATTAGTGACTTCAAAGGGAAATCAAGGAAAGACCGGTTTCCGTTGATGCGAAATCTGTGGTTGTAAATTTTTCTTTTTACTTGAAATTAAATTTGGCTCTAAAGTTGGTGTAGCGGCAGTTGATGATCAGCCTGAACAACAGTTTTTAGTCTCTGGAAAAAGACTGATTTTGCTTTTTTTATAAATATTGTTAGATTTATTAATTTTCTGTGCTCAATGTGTAAATTGTATTATAATTCATTGTGGTTTATTTCACTTTTAATTTGGTGGTGTTTTAATAAATGGGGGTGTTACTGAGTCTCTTCCCACTTCCATTTCTTTTGACCACCTCTTACCCTCAACTGTGATGGTAGTATTGTCATATCATTTATACCAAAGTTCTGCATCGTCCCTGTTGACTTTGTAATGTTAACAAGGTCATAAAGCACTAGCGAGAGAAAGACAGAAATTTGCTTTTAATCTTTTTGCCTTTTATTTTGCACATTATGCAAAAGGAAGAACATTAGAGAACACTTTTTAAGTGAGTGAAACGTGGTAAAAGACATACAGTGCTTTTATGCACCCTCAAACTAAATCAAGGTCATTCGTCGTGCGTTTTCTTTAAGATTTGAAGTAGACAGGAATTTTGGAATCCTCCAACATTTCAAAAGGACTATTTTTCAAGTCTTAAATTCAGTATTTTAAATCCTATGTTTTGAGGCTAATAAAACATGAAATTGTATCCTCTATGATACAGGGTTATCAGATAGCTAATAATTTTTTGAAATTAGGTTTTGGGTTTTTTTGCAGATTTCAGGTTACAAACTGAGAAGTTTATGCATAATCAAGTATGGTGTGGTTGCCAGAAAAAGCCTAAAAATTACTTAGCAAATTTAAGGCTGTTTGCCCCCATTGTCTTGTACTTGCAAGCTAACTTGTACTTATTCTTGTGAAGGCACTGTCATCTTTTAGTAGCAAATTTTGATAATGTTTCTCGTGGGAAAAAAAAATCAGTATCTATCTTTAGAACATTGTAATTATAATGTGGGAAGCAAGAGTGGGTGTGTGTGTGTGAGAGAGAGAGAGAGAGAGAGTGTGTGTGTGTATGTGTGTTATGTGTGTATGTTCCTTTCAATAGTTTATGCCAGCAGTCTTTGCTTGAATGTTTAACGATGCCTTCGGTGTGATGCTGGCCGATAGATGATTGCAATTTAAAATGTCATTACTGTGCAGGCTTGGATAACTAACATTCCATGATGTAGTTTGTTTCTGAGGAGATGATTGTAGGTACACTTTTCTCATTATCCAATCATCCGTGGGATACTGAGTTTTCTAATGTGCCATTATCTATTTTTATTCTCCAGTTATGTTCAAGATACAGTACAATATTTTAAAATAGACTAAATTGTGAAAAATAAAGTAGTAGACGTGTGTAAGAAAACTTTGTAAAATAGTTACGAGTCCTACCCAGTAGCAACTTCTGGCATTCAAGCAGGATTCCATTATGTAAATATCTGTAACGCATTTATAATAAGCTGTGTAGTCTGTTCTGCATCTATACTACACTATTTACGAATGTCTCGGTGCCATCTCCTAACGAGACTGACCTTTTAAAAACCTATGTTGAATATCCTTGGTAATTCAAGGAACTATCCCACCTGCCTAAGTTCCAAACTGGGAAACATTCAAATTATACAAATGACATTTCAGGACTTTTAAGTATGAAGATAATAGGATTTTTATTGTTTGGCTTATCAAGAGTGAGCGTTTTTAGTTGATAATTCTACTTCTAAATTTTTTTTTATTTTTAACTGATTTTGTAATTTAAAGCAATGAATTTCTGATCATGATTTTCTCATAGTTATGCTAAGGAGTTGATCTCAAAGGCACAAAATATGAATTCTGCAAGAAGGCAATTTTTTTATTGTAAGTTTGGATGGGTTAGGAAAAGCCTCAACTTTTCACTCTCCTAAGTCCTTCAGTACATTTTTCTTTCATTTTATTATTTATGCAAGTTAAAGTTTTTGGTAACAGGAATTCTTGCAACTGTAAAATAAAACTACATAGATGTAAGAAGTCATGTAAACGGTTAATGAACTTACCAAGGTTAGCAAAACTCTCATTGTAAATCAGTCTGTGCTCAGCAAATGAAAATCATTCTTAGTTGTATAAACACAAATTCCATTTTGACTTTCAGGATGTCGCACTACTTCTGTACCTAGCATTTTGAGTCCTTACATTTGCAATGTTACACAAACTGTACTACTTTCTTTTATGTGCAGTTTGCATGAGTAAACCATCAGAGAATAAATTCTATCTTTAAATTATGTTCATAATTTGCTTGTCCTTACCTCTCTTTCGTAAAGTAACAGCACTTGATAATATGCTTTCCGCCCCCTTCAGGATGTTTGTTACCTGAGAAGAACCGGATAGTCTTTCTATTTCTGTGATAAAATTCAGTCCTCCTTAAAGACGTTTCAACTGCAGGGTGCTCAGGCCTTGTCCTTCTCTGGATTCATTAAGGCCCAGCCAGATACACTGAACTTTTAACTTTTGTCCCCAGCCACGAACATTCTCTCAACGACACCCATACACCAGTCCGCTCGCCTCTGGCATCTCTTGGCAACTGCCTGACAAAACATCTTAAACGTAACACGTCCAACGTTATGTGCCAACCATTATAGTTCAGTTACAACAACTGTAACCCGTCCAGCACTGACTCCTTAGCACCCCCCCACCTTCCCGTCAAGTGTGCTTCTCCAGCAGTCTTTCATAAGACACTTGATGACAGCTCCCTTCTTCCAGTTGCTTAAGCCAGGACAACGGTGGTAGTGTCTTTGATTTCTCTCTTCCCACCTCCAAACTATCAGGAAATGCTGTTGGATTTACCGTCAGAACAATCCAGAATTCAACCACTTCTCCCCCTGTACAGTGCTGTTGCTCTGTACCCTTATTATCGTTCACCCAGTTTACTGTATCTGCCTAGTAACGGCCTCCTTGCTTCCACCCCTCCTCCTTCAGCCCATCCTCAGTACAACAGCTAGAGTGGTACTTTTCAAATTAAATCAGCTTGCGGTGCTCCATCTACTCCAATCCTGGAGCAGCTCGCTGCACTCAGAGCTGAAGTCCATGCAGCGGCCTGCAAGATGGTTTGGTTGCCATCCCGGTGCTGTGCTGGCTCTGAACCCCTCTACCTCGTTTTATTCAGTGAGTGAGAGCTACTCAGCGTGTCACTCATTGTTCTGGGCACATGAAATGCACCAGGAGCCCAAACACAAAAATCCGTGCCTTTGTGGATGGAGCTCCATTCCAAAGAGGGTTGGGGGGGTAAGTGTTGGGAACCACAATTAACCTAATACAAATGCTAAAAGTGGTCAGTGCTAAGTGAAGAAATTAAAGATGGAGAGCATGTGAATTGATATTTTGGTCTTGTTCAGATTGAGCTAATCTGAAGAGATGCAAAAAAATCACATGGCTATTTTTTAAGGTACACGTTCTAATGAAGGTACTTAATCTGGATTACATGATATTAGATAAAAGATTTCATGAAGACAAGCTGCTGATACCTAACAAAATTTGACGAAAATATTAAAAGGTCAAACTCATTGTTTGCATTGATTTGTTTCAGAGGACAGGAAAGATGATCTTGTCTCTGGCATGTACTTACTGTTAAATGTAGTTTTATTACTTCTACATCTCAGACTGTAGCGTTTAACACTTGACATTAAGAATTCGCTTGTGAGAATATAACTATAGGAGAAATCTGTTTACTTGTAGGCCTTCATTTGTATAAATATACACTTGCACAGACACAGGGAAAAAAAATGCCTAGAGAACACAGTTATCCAAAAATTTAGTTCTAAAAGACATTTAGAAGAAAACATTTTCTAGGGGCACCTGGGGCGCTCAGCCGATCAAGCATCCAACTTCGCCTCAGGTCATGATCTCACAGTTAATGAGTTCAAGTCCCACGTTGGGCTCTGGGCCGACAGCTCAGAGCCTGGAGCCTACCTCCGATTCTGTGTCTTCCTCTCTCTGCCCCTCCCCCACTTATGTGCTCTCTCAAAAATAAACATTTAAAAAGTTAAAAAAATTTTTTAATCTGACATTTTCTAGATTATCTTGACCACAGGATAATGGTTACTTTTTAAGGCAATTCATACCCTTTTGTATCTCATGTAGTTATGAGAAATCGTTTCTTTACACTATTAATAAATACAAATTTGTTTCTGTAATTCTCTCCCACAGTTAAAAAAAAAAATACAGGTCTTTCCAAGACTAACAACAGACTTCTACATGGGTGCTCATTGAAGCTAAGTATCATGATCCTAGAGAGCTAGCATCTTTCTGTGTAGAGAAAAACCCACACAAAATCTAGAATGAGGACCTTTCTGGAAAAAGCAATCTACCATTTAAGTAAGTGGTGAGTTGCCAATTCCATGTATTGCCATAGAAAAAGCACAGTGAAAATGTTTCAAAATTAAAGGATTTATTCTGAAATAACAAAGGCCACGTGACATTGAAACCTACAATAAAAAGTATATGCATAGTTTTATTCTATTGTAGCAGTCTAAAGTACAGAATCAAATGTTAATAGTAAAATAAATTATCAAATGTGTCACAGCACTCTAGAAGGGTTTTGTTATTCAATAATGGGACAGTGAGTTGCATCTTTTATCATCAAATGCACATGCAAATTTTTCCAGTGGCTTTCTGAGAAGAGGAAGTCATTAGTATATGGTCATGATCACAATGCCTTCCTTTGCCTCTTTATTTTGCATTAAATTTTAAATGTAAAGCAATTCCTTCAGCCAGAATGTGTTTAACACAATGGTTGCCATGGTTTTATCATTACCTCAATTATTTGGGAAGCATTTTTAACTATGTCCGTTATGTCGAATAAAGGTTGGTTTGCTTTATTCACTTACATTAGGTTTTGCATCCCCCACCAAAAGAATGCTCTCCCAAGGAGGAGTTAAGGTGACAGAGCAGCATGGAGACCCTGAGCTTGTCTGGTCCCTGAAACACAGCTAGATGAGTGCCAATTTTGAACCCTAGGAAACTGATCTGAGGATTCACACAACAATCTGCATAACTTAAGCCATAGAATTTGGTAGGTACATGGTACAGAGAGGTGAACTGGGGGAGAGGAAAGCTGCAGAGGGAAGGGAGGTGTTTTTGGCGGAGAGAGGACAGAGCAAGGGGGAGAGTGTAGTGTATCGTGATTGTGCGACAAAAGCATTCCCCAAAGCTACCTGGAGAGAGACAGAGAGAGGGAGTGAAAACACAGGCGAGACTGAACAAGAAATCTGTTCCCAAAACCATTGATGGGGAGAAAGGAGAGGGTTTCAACACCACCAGGATTCTATAAACAGGGGAGTGCAGAGCCTGAAGTTGCGGACCTCAGTGCTGGGCAGTGCTCTGGTGAGGAAGCAGGGTGGATGTCCAGGAGCAGGCAGAGCAACCTGAGGGGGTATGTGTGCCACACAGAAGCAGTTCCCCTACTTGGAGTGCATTTGGTAGAGGCCATACAGCCTCCCCATAGGCAAAGGTCCCAGTGAATTCTGAAGAGCAGCCATGTTTGCTGGTATTGGGATAAAAACACCAGAGTACAGTGAAACCCGGCAACAGCTGTATGTTGTAATTTGCCATAATCTCTGAACCCCTGCCGTTGAACAATCACCCAAATGCTTCTGGGGCAAGCCGGCACCTGGCCATTGCTTAGCAAGACCCTCCACCAGAGAGTCGGTGTAGATGGGTCTAAGCCCCAGGGGTCTCCGAAGTGTAGGGTTTTGAAACACAACTCCGTCTGAGATAAAACACTGGAAGAAGGTGCTGCCTGGCAAGCGGACAGCTTGGACAGGGACAGGGTAGAGGCGGGGAGTGGACAGAGGCCTGAGACAAAGGAGGGGTGCTTGATCACAGGTCGGTGAGGGCAAAGAATTCCTGTGCCAGAGACTAGGGAGCTGGGTGGAGCCATTTCCACCTCTCTCGTGCTCGCACACGTGCATACCAGCATGCGCACGACACTGATCCACCCCAGTAAGCTAAGTGGTGCCACTTAGTTGAGAATGGAGCTGTTACACCAAACCCAGCTGCGCCCTCCAACCATATCCCCCAGAAGACCAGCACAAGATACTCCACCTGCTTAGTGTACAGACTATAGAGTGCTCCACAGTTTCAGTTGTAGGGGAAACTGGATATAACTTCATTTGGGTTTCATTCTGTTTGCTGGCTCATTTATTTGTTTGTTTTCTTTGCTTCTATTTTTGCTTAAATTGTGTTTTTTTTTTCTCTTGTCTTTCTCTTTCTTGGATACAGAAAGATAAAATACTTTTTTTAATTTTTTATTTTTTCTAAATTTTTATTCTATTTCATTTTATTTTATAATTCTATTATATATTTTTTTAATTCTTATTTTCTCACTTTTTTCTTCCCTTTCCCTTTTTTCCTCTATTCTATCAAGCTACTTTCAAAAGCAGACCAAAACACACCTAGGATCTAGCTTCCTTTATTTGATTTTTGTTTTGTTTTTAATTTTTTAATTTTTTTTTTAAATTTTTTTCAACGTTTTTTATTTATTTTTGGGACAGAGAGAGACAGAGCATGAACGGGGGAGGGGCAGAGAGAGAGGGAGACACAGAATCGGAAACAGGCTCCAGGCTCCGAGCCATCAGCCCAGAGCCTGACGCGGGGCTCGAACTCACGGACCGTGAGATCGTGACCTGGCTGAAGTCGGACGCTTAACCGACTGCGCCACCCAGGCGCCCCATAATTTTTTAATTTTAACTTTATATTTTATTAATTTTTTTCTTCCTCCAAATGACAAAACAAAGGAATTCACCCCAAAAGAAAGAACAGGAAGAAATGACAGCCAGGGGCTTAATCAACACAGATATAAACAAGATGTCTGAACCAGAATTTAGAACCACGATAATAAGAATACTCACTGGGGTTTAAAAAAGCATAGAAGACACCAGAGAATCCCTCTCTGCAGAGATAAAATAAATAAAATCTAGTCAGGCTAGAATTAAAAATGCTATAACTGAGATGCAATCTTGAATGGATGCCACAATGGCAAGGATGGACAAAGCAGAGCAGCGAATTGGGGGTATATATGATAAAATTATGGAGAATAATGAAACAGAGAAAAAAGAAAGAAACAAAGGCAAGAGATCATAATACAAGACTTAGAGAACTCAGTGACTTATTAAAAAGTAATAACATCTGAATCACAGGAGTCCCAGAAAATGAAGAGAGAAAACAAGGGGCAGAAGGTTTATGTGAGCAAATTATAGCAGAAAACTTTCCTAATCTGGGGAAGGACACAGACATCAAAATCCAAGAAGCACAGAGAACTCCCATTACATTCAACAAAACCCGACCATCACCAAGGCATATCATAGTCACGTTCACAAGATATACAGACAAGGATAGAATCATGAAAGCAGCCAGGGAATAAAAGTCCTTAACCTATAAGGGAAGAGAGATCAGGTTCACAGCAGACCTATCCACAGAAACTTGGCAGGCCAGAAAGGAGTGGTAGGAAATATTCAACATGCTGAATTGAAAAAATATGCAGCCAAGAGTTCTTTATCCAGCAAGACTGTCATTCAAAATAAAAGGAGAGAGAGAATTTCTCAGACAAAAACTAAAGGAGTTCATAACCACTAAACCAGCCCTGCAAGAGATGTTAAGGGGAACTCTTTGAGTGGAGAAAAGACAAAATAAAACAAAAATGACCAAAAGCAATAAAGACTAGAAAGGACCAGAGAACATCACCAGAAACCCCAATTCTACAGGAAACACAGTGGCACTAAAATCATGTCTTTCAGGACTCCCTCTAAATGTCAATGGACCAAATGCTCCAATCAATATACATAGGTATCAGAATGGATAAGAACACAAGACCCATCTATATGCTGCTTACAAGAGACTCATTTTAGACCTGAAGACATCTGCAAATTGAAAGTAAGGGGATGAAGAACCATCTATCATGTTAATGGTCATCAAAAAAAAGCTGGAGTAGCACCATTCTGATATCAGACAAACTAGATTTTAAAATAAAGATATAACAAGAGATGAAAAAGGGCATTCTATCATTAAGGGGACTATCCACCAAGAAGATCTAACAATTGTAAATATTTATGCCCCCAACGTAGAGCACCCAAATATATAAATCAATTAATCATAAGCCTAAAGAAACACATTGATACTAATACTATAATAAAAGGGGACTTAAACACCCAACTTACAACAATGGATTAATCATCTAAGCAGAAAATCAACAAGGAAACAATGGCACACTGGACAAGATGGACTTAACAAATATATCCAGAACATTTCATCCTAAAGCAGCAGAATACACATTCTTCTCAAGTGCACATGGAACATTCTCCAGAATAGATCACATGCTAGGTCACAAATCAGACCTCAACAAATACAAAAAGATCAAGATCAGACCTTGCATATTTTCAGACCACAATGCTATGAAACTCAAAATCAACCACAAGAAAAAATTTGGAAAGAACATGAATACTTGGAGATTAAAGAACATCCTAATAAAGAATGAGTGGGTTTTCCAAGAAATTAAAGAGGAAATTAAAAAGTACATGGAAGCCTATGAAAATGAGAATACAACAGTCCAAAACCTCTGGGATGCAGCAAAGACAGTCATAAGAGGGAAGTATATAGCAATCCAGGCCTTCCTAAAGAAGGAAGAAAGTTCTCAAATACACACCTAACCTTACACTTAAAAGACCCAGAAAAAGAACAGCAAATAAAGCCCAAAACCAGGAGAAGAAGGGAAATAATATCAGAGCAGAAATCCATGCTACTAAAAAATGAATCAATGAAATTTAAAGGACAACAACAACAACAACAACAAAAAACAACAGTAGAACAGATAATGAAACCAGGAGCTGGTTCTTTGAAAGAATTAACAAAATTGATAAATTCCTAGCCAGATGGATCAAAAAGAAAAAGGAAAGGACCCAAATAAATAAAATCACAATTGAAAGATGAGATATCATAACCAATACAGCAGAAATACAAACAATAATAAGAGAATATAATGTGAAGTTATAGGCCAACATATTTGTCAATCTGGAAGAAATGGACAAATTTCCAGAAACATATAAACTACCAAAACTGAAACAGGAAGAAATAGAAAATTTGAACAGACCCATAACCAGTAAAAAAAAAAATTGAATCAGTAATCAAACATCTCCCAACAAACAAGAGTCCAGGGCTGGATGGCTTTCCAGGGGAATTCTACCAAACATTTAAAGAAGAGTTAACGCCTATTCTTTTGAAGCTGTTCCAAAAAATAGAAATGGAAGGAAAACTTCCAAACTCATTCTACGAGGCCAGCATTACCTTGATTTCTAAACCGGACAAAGACCCCACTAAAAAGGAGAACTACTGGCACTTTCCCTAATGAATATGGATGTAAAAATTCTCAGCAAGATACTAGTAAACTGGATCCAACAATACATTAAAAGAATTATTCACCACAATCGAGCGGGATTTATGCCTGGGATGCAGGGCTGGTTCAATATTCACAAAATCAATGTGATAGGTCACATCAATAAAAGAAAGGATAAGAACCACATGATCCTCCCAATAGATGCAGTAAAAGCATTTGACAGAATACAGCATCCTTTCTTGATAAAAACCCTCAAGAAAGTAGGAGCGGAAGGGTCATACCTCAAGATCATAAAGACCCTATATGAAAGACCCAGCTGATATCATCCTCAATGGGGAACAAATAAGAGCTTTACCCCTAAGGTCAGGAACACAACATGGATGTCCATTCTCACCACTGTTATTCAGCATGGTGTTGGGAGTCATAGCCTCAGCAATCAGACAGCATAAAGAAATAAAAGGCATCCAAATCAGCAAGGAGGAAGTCAAACTTTCACTCTTCGCAGAGAACATGATACTCTGTGGAAAACCCAAAAGACTCCACCAAAACACCGCTAGTACTGATACATGAATTCAGCAAAGTTGCAAGGATATAAAATCAATGTATAGAAATTGATTGCAATTGTATACATCAATAATGAAACAACAGAAACAGAAATCAAGGAATCCATCCCATTTACAACTACAGCAAAACCATAAAATACCTAGGAATAAATTTGACCAAAGAGATGAAAAATCTATACACTGAAAACTATAGAAAGCTTATGGAAGACATTGAAGATGACACCAAAAAAATGGAAAACATTCCATGCTCATGGGTTGGAAGAACAAATATTGTTAAAATGTCAATACTACCCAAAGCAATCTACATTTTCAGTGCAATCCCTATCAAAATAATACCAGCATTCTTCACTGAGGTAGAACAAACAATTCTAAAATTTGTATGGAATCACAAAAGACCCCGAATAGAAAAGCAATCCTGAAAAAGAAAAGTAAACCTGGAGGCATCACAATTCCAGACTGCAAGCTGTATTACAAAGCTGTAATCATCAAGACAATATGGTACTGACAACAAAAAGAGACACAGATTAATGGAACAGAATGGAGAATTCAGAAATGGACGCACAAACGTATGGCCAACTAATGTGACAAAGCTGGAAAGAATATCCAATGGAAAAAAGACAGTCCCTTCAGTAAATGGTGTTGGGAAAACCAGACAGCAAATGTGCAGAAGAATGAACCTGGACCACTTTCTTACACCATACACAAAAATAAACTCAGAATGGATGAAAGACCTAAATGTAAGACAGGAAGCCAGCAAAATCCTAGAGGAGAAAACAGGCAACAACCTCTTTGACCTTGGCCACAGTAATTCCTTACTTGACATGTGTCTAGAGGCAAGGAAAGCAAAAGCAAAAATGAACTATTGGGACCTCATTAAGATAAAAGGCTTTTTTCACAGCGAAGGAAACAATCAGCAAAACTAAAAGGAATGAGAGAAGGTATTTGCAAATGACATATCTGATAAAGAGTTAGTATCCAAAATCTATAAAGAACTTATCAAACTTAATACCCAGAAAACAAATAATCCAGTGAAGAAATGGGCAAAAGACATGAATAGACACTTCTCCAAAGAAGACATCCAGAAAGCTGAAAGACACATGAAAAAAATGCTCAACATCAGTTATCATCAGGGAAATACAAATCAAAACCACAGTGAGATACCACCTCACACCTGCCAAAATTGCTAAAATTAACAACTCAGGAAACAATAGATTTTGGTGAGGATGTGAAGAAAGAGGAACACTTTTGCACTTCTGGTGGGAATGAAAACTGGTGCGGCCACTCTGGAATACAGTATGGAGGTTCCTCAAAAAATAGAACTACCCTATGTATGACCCAGCAATTGTACTACTAGGTATTTGTCCAAAAGACGTAGGAGTGCTGATTCGAAGGGCCATGTGTACCCCAATATTTACAGCAGCTATATTGACAATAGCCAATGTATGGAAAGAGCCCAAATGTCCATCAACAGATGAATTGATAAAGATGTGGTATATATATACAGTGGAATATTAGTCAGCAATGACTAAATGGAATCTTGTCATTTGCAACAACATGGATGGAACTTGAATGTATTATGCTAAGCAAAATAAGTCAGAGAAAGACAAATATCACATGATTTCACTCTTATGTAGAATTTAAGAAACAAAACAGATGAACATAGGGGAAGGGAACACAAAGAAGATAAAAACAGAGAGAGAGACAATAAGAGACTCTCAAATACAGGGAACAAACTGAGAGTTGCTGGAGGGGTGGTTGGGTGGGGGGATAGGCTAAAAGGGTGAGGGCCATTAAGAAGGACACTTGTTGAGATGAGCACTGGGTGTTGTTATATGTAAGTGATGAATCACTAAATTATATTCCTGAAATCATTATTATACTGTAAGTTAACTTGGAATTAAATTTTAAGTCAATTTAAAAAAAAAAGGAAGGCTCTCTCAAAGGAGGACCTTTCAAAATTATTTTTGCTAATTTTCTAAAAGCATGTAAATTAGGAAGAAATTCTGTTTTCTATAGCTTGACAAAAAAAATTAAGCAATAATTATTTAATGGGATTTACTTAGCAGAATGTGAGATGAGAGTGTTTTCTATTATAAGTTTCTCAGAATTGGGAACAAATGTATTAGGTTTAGGAGGAAATAAAATTTGTTAATACATTATCTTCAAAAGTAAACCTTTTTGCATTAGCTATTATTACTGCATTATTTATCTTGTTTGATTTTTTTCTACCAATAATTTTTTAATTTAAACACGTAGCTAAGTTTCTCTGTCCAAAATTGTCCTAGGGTCTAGTTAAATAACATCAGTGAAAAATAAAATGAGGTAATACAACTATTCTAGCATTAATTAATTTCGACATTCAAAAAACCACTCAGATTATTATTGACTTTCCCCAACTGCTAAATTTTTAGGAAAGTACTTCTTTTGCATCTTAGTTTATTCAGCTCAGCTAATAGTTTCTGAAGTGACTTCCGGCGCCATGAGGCCATCTGCAAAAGCATAAACAGCCTTGTCAATAGCTCAACGTATTGCAAGCAAAACTCTTCAGACCTTTCCCATGATATTAAAGGCAAAATAAAGTTATTTTTTATGGACTAGGGTGTATTTGTGACACGGTAACATTAGGTGACAATTTTGAAAATAAGATATCTTTCCACTATCATTTTCATTAATAAGTGTCCTACTTACCTGCAGATGCCATAGGAGTACCTCAAAAGTAGTGAGCTATTGTTGAAGAGGACATTGCTCCATAAGTTGAGAACTTGCATGAGAGACATCTGTAGGCCTGCCATAACTAGTAGTGCAGAGGCATATATAAAATCATAGATAATTCTAAAATA
>NW_024412395.1:55867955-55874205 GCF_014898765.1 Herpailurus yagouaroundi | reverse complement strand
GAAACTGAGATCATGACCTGAGCCGAAGCCAGATGCTCAACCGACGGAGCCACCTACGGGCCCCAGTTTTAAAATATTGTAACTTCTTGCTTAAAATTCTCCCCCCGCCACAATCTCTTACCAAAATTTTGAATATAAATTTAATTTAGGCTTCTGTTATTTCTCTTGCTGGTGAAGGTACTTATCAGTATTGGCCCACTGAACGACAGGCCATGGAAGAGAAGAATTTGGCTAGTAAGTACCAGTGAACTGCCACTTTGTGCTGAGGTGTTGGACTATAGGGCCCACAGTAGAAATAAAGACCAGGATCCTACCTTCAAGTAGAATCCATTTGGAAAAAGAGCATACTTGTGACACCTATGACAGGAAATAATCCCAGTCTATAATTTAGGAAACAGGTTTTATAAGTTCAGAAAAGGAGACAGACTAACATTAAATTTGAGCTTCACCTTAAATTGTGAATGAGACTGGGGTAGAAAGAAAACAAAGGTGAAGACACAAGGTTAGAGAAGTATGTTCATAGGACAAGGGAGAAATAGGAAAAAGATTAGGAATAACAAATGATGTTGCATAGCTACAATTATAGAGGGCCTTCAAAGTTCATTGAGACTACAAAACCTAGGAAACCATTGACTTTCCAAAAAGGGACATGAGGAAAGTAGTTTAAGAAATAGACAATAGGAAGGCTGGCCCACATGGAAACCAGCTGCAAATTGCAGGAATTCAGCCATGAGTTGTGATAAGGACTGGGAAAGAAGGGCCAATAAGTAGCTAAGGGAATGGGTGTAAGGAATATTTTGCAAGAAATGCCTATAGAACTTATAGACTAAAAGAGAGATGATGAAAAAAAAAAGTCAGAAGACTCCATTTTTCAGGCTTGAAAGATGGGAATGGTGGTGTCACTTATAAAAATAAGTTGGGAAAGGGAGACAGTTTGGGAAGGACAGGTGAATAGTATTGTGGAGACTAAATGTAAATGTCTATACTCCATCAAAAAAAAAAAAACTACTAGAAGCAATGACTGAATTCAATAAGGTCACAGGATACAAAATCCATATACAGAAGTCTGTTGCATTTCTATACACTAAGAATGAAGTAGCAGAAAGAGAAATTAAGAAAATATTCCATTTATAATTACACCAAAAAGAATGAAGTACCTAGGAATAAACTCAACCAAGGAGGTGAAAAGACCTGTACTCTGGAAACTATAAAATATCAGTGAAAGTAACTGAAGATGACACAAACAAATGGAAAGATACCTCATGCTTATGGATTGGGAGAACAAATATTCTTAAAATGGCCATACTACCCAAAGCATTGTTGACACTGGAATAATACTAAAATTTGTATGGAACCACAAAAGACCCTGAATAGGAAAGCAATCTTGAAAAAGAACAAAACTGAAGGTGTCACAATCCCAGATTTCAAGATATACTACAAAGCTATAGTAATCAAAACAGTATGGTATTGGCACAAATATAGACACATACATCAACAGAACAGAATAGAGAGCCCAGAAATGACCCCACAATTATATGGTCAGTTAATATACAATAAATGAGGTAAGACTATACAGTGGGGGAAAAGACAGTCTCTTCTCCATATGGTGTTCAAAAACTTAGGTAGCAACACGCAAAAGTATAAAACCGGACCACTTTCTTACACCATACACAAAAATAAATTCAAATTGCATTAAATACCTAAATGTGATACCTGAAACAGTAAATATTGTAGGAGAGAGCATAGGCAAATTTTCTCTGACATTGGCCATAACATTTTTCTTTTTTTTTTAATTTTTTTTTTCAACGTTTTTTATTTATTTTTGGGACAGAAAGAGACAGAGCATGAACGGGGGAGGGGCAGAGAGAGAGGGAGACACAGAATCGGAAACAGGCTCCAGGCTCCGAGCCATCAGCCCAGAGCCCGACGCGGGGCTCGAACTCACGGACCGCGAGATCGTGACCTGGCTGAAGTCGGACGCTTAACCGACTGCGCCACCCAGGCGCCCCGGCCATAACATTTTTCTAAATGTGTCTTCTAAGACAAGGGAAACTATTCTAAAGCAAAAGTAAACTATTGGAACTACATCAAAGTAAAATGCTTCTGTACAGCAAAGGAAACAATCAACAAAACAAAAAGACAACTGACTGAGTAGGAGAGTATATTTGCAAATGATATTTTGAATTTTATCTCCTTATCAGATATATATGGAGAACTTGTAGAACTCAAAACCCAAAAAACAAATAATCTATTTATCAAATGGACAGAAGACATGAACAGACATTTCTCCAAAGAAGACATCAAGATGGCCAACAGATACAGGAAAAGATGCTCACCATCACTGATCAGGGAAATGCAAATCAAAACCACAATGAGATACCACCTCACACTTGTCAGAATCAAAACTCAAAAACACAAGAGTTAAAATAAATGTTGGCGAGGATGTAGAGAAAGGAATCCTCATGCACTGTTGATGGGAATGCAAACTGGTGCAGTCACTACGGAAAACAGCATGGAAGTTCCTCAAAAAGTTAAAAATAGAAATACCATATGACCCAGTAATGCCACTACTGAGTACCCAAAGAAAGCAAAAATACTAATTTGAAAGGCTATATGCACCACTATATTTATTGCAGCATTATTTACAATAGCCTTATTTACAAATTATTTAAAACAGCATTATTTACAAATCACACACACACACACACACACACACACACGCACGCGCACACACAATGGAATACTGCTAGGCCATAAAAAGAATGAAATCTTGCCACTTGCAACCATGGATTGGTGGATCTAGAGGGTATAATGCTAAGTGAAATGAGTCAGAAAAAGACAAATACCTTATGATTTCACTCATGTGGAATTTAAGAAAACAAATGAATATTAAAAAAAAAGAGAGAAAAAAAAACAGACTCTTAAATATAGAGAACTGGTGGTTACCAGAGGAGAAGGGGGTGTGAAATGGGTGAAGGGGATTAAAAATACACTTGCCACAGTGCGCCTTGAGTGGCTCAGTCAGTTATGCATCCAACTCTTGATTTTGGCTCAGGTCATGATCTCATGGTTCATGCATTCAAGCCCCACATCAGGCTCTGCACTGACAGTACAGAGCCTGCTTGGGATTCTCTCTCTCTGCCCCTCCTCCACTCATGCACACAAATGCTCCCTTCCCCCTCTCTCTCTCAAACTTTTTTTACAAAAAGAGTACATGCTCATTCATGATGAGCATTGAATAATGGATAGAATTGTTGAATCACTATATTGTACAACAGAAACTTATGTAACACTCTGTGTTAATTAACTAGAATTTTAAAAAATATAAATGTCCAGGGGGCACCTGGGTGGCTCAGTCGGTTATGTGTCCAAATTTTGATCTCAGCTCAGGTCTTGAGCTCAAGGTCATGAGTTCAAGCCCCGAGTTGGGCTATGTGCTGGCTGTGACACCTACTTCAAAAATCTATCTATCTATCTACCTATCTATCTATCTACCTATCTACCTACCTATTTATCTATCTATCTACCTACCTACCTACCTATCTATCTCCAGGAAGCACATAAAAATGTAATAATAGCCTCTATTGAGTATATTGTTTACTAGAGTACCTGCATTTATCTCATTCAATCATCATCACAGCCCTCTGATAGTAGTATTGTTTTAGTAAGAAAAAAATTGAAAACAGATTTAGAAGTTGATTTTTAAAGTCCTGAGACTGAATTAATTATCTTGAATTATTTAAAAGACAAGTTGTAATGGGAGACAGGCAGAAGATCAAGTCTTGAATATCACCAAATGATTATAATAAGAGAAAAAAGGAAGAGTGGTCAGAAGAGAACCAAAATAGTGTAATAACTTATTTCTATCATGCTTTACAATATATTAAGTACTTTTATAGATACTAACTTACTAGAACCTCTGAATCCTACGAAGATGGCATTATCCTCATTTTAAATAAGAAATCAACCTCAAAAGTTGAGTTATTTAACCAATGTTACACACCCAACAAATGGCAGGATTAATACACACACCCATCTCCTAATCCCACGTAAAAGTGTTCTTTCCACCACAGACAAGAAGAGCAAAATTTAAAGCAAGTGGTTTATATGCAACAAAAAAGTCAAGGGTTGTGAAGATTTAAACTGCCACTTAGTTTAGCAACAAGAACGTCTTTTGTGACCTGTGGGACCATAGTCAGTACAATGGTTTGAACAAGTGACAATAAGCTCATTGGCACTTGGATTTTATCTCCCATCAGGGGATGCAGAGAAGTCTTGGGCTTTCTAATTTTTGAAACTACACCCTCACTTAAAGGGGTATCTTAGGATCACACCCACAAAGAAACACGAAAGAAATCTTGTTTGTTAGTACCTAAGTTCCAAGTTTAAAAAGTCTCTCCTGAAAAATGGAACACCCTTGCCCTGTGCAGTTGTGTTTCAATGTTTCAGCATGCTCCATCCACATGATCTAGAAAGCCACGCTAAGAAATTAACAGGATACATTTTGGATACAAATGCAAAATCTCTCCAAGAGAACATTCCTGCAATCTGGATCATACTCAAGTGTCACAGAGAAAAAGAAAATGGCCCCGTTGAAAATGAGTGTATATTAAAAACAAAAAACCAAACAAAACCTGCCACAAAATGCAGGAAAAGCATTTGACAAAATTTGACATCCATTTATAATAAAACCTCTCAACAAAGTAAATCTCGAGGAAAAGTACCTTCACATGATAAAGGTCATATATAGCAAGCCCACAGCTAACATCATATTCAGTGGTGAAAAGGTAAAAGCTTTTCCTATAAAATAAGGAAGTCCCAGCCAGAGCAATTAAGCAAGACAAAGAAATAAAAGACATCCACATTGCAAAAGAAGAAGTGAAATTGTCACTATTTGCAGATGACAGGTATTAGAATAGTTGAAATCAGTAAAGTTGCAGGATACAAAACGAATACACAAAGTTCTGTTGCATTTCTATACGCTAGTAATAAAGAAAGAGAAATTAAGAAAACCGTCCCATTTATAGTTGCTCAAAAAGTATAAAATGCTTGGGGTGCTTGGGTGGCTCAGTCAGTTAAGCGACTGACTTTGGTTCATTATGATCTCACAGTTCATGAGTACAAGCCCCATGTTGGGCTCTGGGCTGGCAGTGTGGGGCTTACTTGGGATTCTCTCTCCCTCTCTTTGCTCTCTGCCCCTCCCCCACTTGTGTTTGCTTTCCCTTTCTCAAAATAAATAAACTGAAAAAAAAAAAAAAAGAAAAGCATAAAATGCCTAGGAATAAACTTAACTAAGGAAGCAAAGGACCTGTGCACTGAAAATGATACAATGTTGACGAAAGAAACTGAAGAAGGCACAAGTAAATGGAAAGATATTCCATGCTCACAGACTGGAAGAATGGAAAGCAATCAAGAGATTCAATGCAGTCCCTATCAAAATACCAAAGGCATATTTCACAGAATAGAAAAAGCAATTCTAAAATTTGTATGGAACCACAAAAGACACCAAATAGCTAAGGCAATCTGGAGAAAGAAGAGCAAAACTGAGGCATCATTCTCCTTGATTTCAAACTATATTACAAAGCTATAATAATCAAAACAGTAGGACATGGCATAAAAACAGACACAGATCCATGGAACAGAATTCAGAGCCCAGAAATACACTCACAGATATAAGGTCGATTAATTTACAACAAAGAAGCCAAGAATGTACAATGGGGAAAAGACAGTCTCTTCAAGCGACTGGGAAAACTGGAGAGTCACATGCAAAAGAATGAGACTGGACCACTATTTAAGCATACACTAAAATTAACTCATAAAACTCCTGTAAGAAAACAGACAGTAAGCTCTTTGACATCAGTCTTGGTGATGAGCTTTTGGGTGTCAAATGTTGGTGAGTTGACATAGAAAGCAAAATAAATAAGCAGGCTACGTCAAAGTGAAAGGCTTCTGTATGGCAAAGGAAATCAACAAAATGAAAAGGCAATCTATGGGCTGGGAAAAAGATTTGCAAATCACATACCTGATAAAGAGAAACAACCAAAATGTATCAAGAGCTCATACAAAGCAAATATAAGCAAGAACGCATATTCAATAGCAAAAGCCCAAAA
Organism: Herpailurus yagouaroundi; assembly: GCF_014898765.1. Lineage (NCBI taxonomy): Eukaryota > Metazoa > Chordata > Mammalia > Carnivora > Felidae > Herpailurus > Herpailurus yagouaroundi. The sequence goes on along the minus strand of NW_024412395.1, from coordinate 55,868,095 downwards.
TCTGTTCTAAAAATGGGCAGAGGAACCAAATAGACACTTTTTCAAAGAAGACATACAGATGGCCAACATCACAAATCATCAGGGAAATGCCAATTAAAACCACAATGAGATACCATTTTAGAATGGCTATCATCAAAAAA
>NW_024412395.1:55854962-55857955 GCF_014898765.1 Herpailurus yagouaroundi | reverse complement strand
AATAAAACTCCCTCATTTAAAAAATTCTATATCATTTTCCATTGCATGGGCACATCATAAGTTATCTAAATAGGTCTCCATAAATGGGCATTTGTGATTTCTAGTAATTTGGTATTACAATGCTGCAACAATAAATATTCTTTTGCATGCAAAAAAAAAAAAACAAAACAAAACTGAGAACAAACTGAGGGTTGATGGGGGGTTGGAGGGAGAGGAGGGAGGGTAATGGGTACTGAGGAGGGCACCTGTTGGGATGAGCACTGTGTAATGTATGGAAACCAATTTGACAATAAATTTAAAAATAAATAAATAAATAAATAAATAAATAAATAAAGACAAAAGACTGTAATGAGAGTACCTGGGTGGCTCAGTCAATTAAGCATCCAACTCTTAATTTTGGCTCAGGTCCTGATCTCACAGTTCGTGAGTTCGAGTCCCTCAACAGGCTCCATGCTGACATTGCAGAGCCTGCTTGGGGTTCTCTCTCTCTCCCTCCCTCTCTATATGTCCCTCCCCTGCTCATGCTCATGTGCATGCGCTGTCTCTCAGAAATAAAATAAATAAACTTGAAAAAATAAATAAAACAAAGACTGTAACAAGACAAGAAGGGCATCACATAATGGTAAAAGGATCAATCCAACAAGAGGATATAACAATTGTAAACATTTATGCACCCAACATTGAAGCATTATTATACAGTAATACCAAGGGACTTTAATACCCCACTTATACCAATGAATAGATCATTCAGGAAAAAATTAATAAGGAAACAGTGTCTTTGCACAACACAAAAGATTAGATGGACTTACCAGATATATACAGAACATTACATCCCAAAACAATAGACTACACATTTTTTAAGATCATATTTTTTAAGTCACTTCTATACTCAACATGGAGCTTGAACTCACAACCATAAGATCAAGAGTCACATGTTCTTCCAACTGAGCAAGCCAGGCACCCCTAGAATACACATTCTTTAAGTGCATACATGGAACGCTCTCCAGGATAGATCATGTTACGCCACAAAACAAGTTTCAATAAATATAAGAAGATTTAAATTATATCATGCATCTTTTCCAACCATGATGGTATGAAAGTAGAAATCAATCAAGAAGAAAATTGGAAAACACACAAATACATGGAGGCTACACAACTTGCTACTATGGGTAAATGGGTCAATAAAGAAATAAAAAAAATACATAGAGACAAATTAAAGTGAAAGCACAATGGTCCAGAATCTGTGGAACAAAGTAAAAGCAGTTCTACGAAGGAAATTTATAGCAATACAAGTCTACCTCAAGAAGAAAAATAAAAAATAACCTAAGCTTACATCTAAAATAACTAAAAAAGGAAGAATAAACAAAGCCCCAGGTTAGGAGAAGGAAGGAAATAATAAATATCAGAGCAGATATAAATGGAAACTAAAAAAAACAGTAAAGCTGAAACCAAAAGTTAGTTCTTTGAAATGATAAACAAAATTGATACGCCTTTAGCCAGACTCATCAAGAATAAAAGTGAGAAGCCCAAATAAAATCAGAAATGAAGAGCGGTGCCTGGGTGGCTCAGTTAGTTGAAAATCTGACTTTGGCACAGGTCATGATCTCACGGTTTGTGAGTTTGAGCCCCACGTTGGGCTCACTGCTATTAGCGCAGAGCCTGCTTCAGATCTTCTGTCCCTCTCTCTCCTCCCTTTCCTCTGCACCTCCCCCGCTCATGCCTCTGTCTCAAAAATAAATAAACATTACAAAAACTTTTTTAAAGAAATGAAGAAGCAACAACCAACACCATAGAAATACAAAGGATTATAAAAGAATTGCAAAAAAAAATTTATGTCAAAAATTGGACAACTTACAAGAAATAAATTCCTACAAACATATAATCTTCCCAAACTGAATCAAGAAGAAATAGAAAAATCTGAACAGACCAACTACTAGTAACAAAACTGAATCAGTAATCAAAAAACTCCCCACAAACTAATGTCCAGGATCAGATGGATTCACAGGTAAGTTCTACCAAACATTTAAAGAAAATTTGATACCTCTTCTTCTGAAACTATACCAAAAAATAGGTGAAAAAAGCTTCCAAATACACTCTGCAAAGCCAGTATTACCATCACACCAAAACCAAAGATATTACAAAAAGAAAAAAATAAATAAAACTACAGGCCCATATCCCTGATGATCATAGACAAAAGAGTCCTCAACAAAATAGAAGCCAACTGCATTCAACAATACATTAAAAGGTCATTCACCACAATCAGGTGGGATTTATTCTGAGGATGCAAGGACGGTTCAGTATTTACAAATCAACCAATGTGATCCACCACATCAACAAAATGAAGGATAAAAATCATATGATCATCTGAATAGTTGCAGTAAAAGCACATGATAAATTTCAACATCCGTTTACGATAAAACTCTTAAGGTGAATACAGAGGGAGCATACCTGACCATAATAAAGGCTATATATGAAAAATCCATAGTTAACATCTCTCTCAATGGTGAAAAACTGACAGATTTTCCTCTAAGATCATGAACAAGCCACAGCCATCCACCCTCACCACTTTTATTCAGCATGGTACTGGAAGTCCTATCCACAGCAATCAGATAAGAAAAATAAATAAAAGGCATCCAAATTGGTAAGGAAGAAGTTCAATTGTCACCATTTGCAGAGGACATGATACTATACATAGAAAACCTTAAATACTAACAACAACGACAACAACAACAACAAAAAAAACATTAGAAGTAGTAAATGAATTCAGTAAAGTTGCAGGAGACAAAATTAATTTACAGAAATTGGTTGTGTTTCTATACACTTACAATAAAGTAGTAGAAAGAGAAAGTAAGGAAATAATTCCATTTATAATTGCACCAAAAATAAAATACCTAGAAATAAACTTAACCAAGGAGGTGAAAGACCTATACTTTGAAAATAAAATACCTAGAAATAAACTTAACCAAGGAGGTGAAAGACCTATACTTTGAAAA
>NW_024412395.1:55819157-55854952 GCF_014898765.1 Herpailurus yagouaroundi | reverse complement strand
CTAGAAATAAACTTAACCAAGGAGGTGAAAGACCTATACTTTGAAAACTATGAAACATCAATAAAAGCAATTGAAAGTGACACAAACAAATGGAAAGATAGTCCTTGCTCATGCATTGGAAGAACAAATATTGTTAAAATGGACATACTACCCAAAGCAATCTACAGATTTAATGCAATTCCTATCAAAATACCAACAGTATTGTTCACAGAACTAGAAAACATACTGCTAAAATTTGTATGGAACTACAAATGATCTGCAATATCCAAAGCAATCTTGAGGGGAAAAAACAAAGCTGGAGGTATCACAATCTCAGATTTCAAGATATACTACAAAGCTAGACAGCAGTCAGTAGAGCATGTGACTCTTGATCTTGGGGTTGTAAGTTTGAGCCCCACCTTGGGTGTAGAAATCACTTAAAATCTTAGGGCGACTGGGTGGCTCAGTTAGTTAAGCATCCAACTCTTAATTTTGGCTCAGGTCATGAGTCAGGTCATGGTTCACGAGTTCGAGCCTCCCTTTGGCCTCTGTGCTGACAGTGTGGAACCTGCTTGGGATTCTCTCTCTCCCTCTTGCTCTGCCCCTCCCCTGTTTGCTCACTCACACTCCGTCTCTCTCTCTCTCTCTCTCTCTCTCTCTCTCTCTCTCTGAACATAAATAAGTAAAAATAAACACTTTTGAAAAAGAAAATAAGATAAAATCTTTTTAAAAAGTTATACTACAAAGCTACAGTACCATACTGTTTTTGTTACTGGCACAAACATAGACACATAGATCAATGAAAAAGACTAGAGAGCCCAGAAATAAACCCACAACTACATGGTCAGTTAATCTACAACAAAGGAGGTAAGAATATACAGTGGAGAAAAGACAGTTCCTTCAATAAATGGTGTCGGGAAAACCAGACAGCTCCATGCAAAAGAATGAAACTGGACCACTTTCCTACACCATACTCATAAATAAACTCAAAATGTATTAAAGAACTAAATACGAGACCTGAAACCATAAACTCCTAGAAGAAGACACAGGCAGTAATTTCTCTGACACCAGCCTTAACATTTTTCTAGATATGTCTCTGTAGGCAAGGGAAACAAAAGCAAAAATTAACTATTGTGATGACACCAAAATAAAAAGCTTTTGCACAGCAAAGGAAACCAGAAACAAAACAAATAGGCCTCCTGAATGGGAGAAGGTATTTTCATTTTGTTTTTGTTTTTGTTTTTCAATATCTGAAGTTTATTGTCAAATTGGTTTCCATACAACACCCAGTGCTCATCCCAAAAGGTGCCCTCCTCAATACCCATCACCCACCCTCCCTCCCACTCCCATCAACCCTCAGTTTGTTCTCAGTTTTTAAGAGTCTCTTATGCTTTGGCTCGGGAGAAGGTATTTTCAAATGATATATGTGGTAAGGGAATAATATTCAAAATACATCAAGAACTTATGCAACTCGCACACGCAAAACAAATAATCCAATTAAAAATATGGGCAGAAGACCTGAATAGACATCTCTTTAAAAAGGACAGAAAAGATGTTCAGAATCACTAATCGGAAAAGTGCAAATCAAAACCACAATGAGATATTACCTTCACCTTTCAGGTTGGTGGTAGCAAAAAGACAAGAAACAAGTGTTGGCAAGGATGTGGAGGAAAAAAGAATACCCACGCTCCATTGGTGAAGATGTCAATCGGTGCAGCCACTGTGGAAAACAGTATGCATTTCCTCAAAGAATTAAAAATATAATTGCTACATGATCCAGTAATTCCACTGGTGGTATTTGCCCAAAGAAAATAAAAACACTAATTTGAACAGATACATGCACCCTTATGTTTACTTCAGCATTATTTACAATCGCCAAGATATGGAAGCAGCCCAAGTGTCCATTCAATAACAGGTGAATGGATAAAGGAGTGGCATAAATATTTACTCGGCCATAAAAAAGAATGAGATCTTGCCATTTTGGAACAACCCAGATAAACCTAGAGGTATTGTGCCAAATTAAATAAGTCATAGAAAGAAAAAAAACCATATGATTTCACTTAAATGTGGAATCTAAAAAACAAATGAACAAACAAGCAAAAAAAAAAAAAAAACAAAAAAAAACCAGACTCCTGGATACATAGAACATTCTGGTAGTTGCCAGGTGGGTGAAATAGAAAAATAAAGAAAAGAAAAGAAAATGTTCAGCAACACTAGATAAAATCGTGTTTTTACTAAAACTACAATGAATTTTTTTTAGTAGCTCATCGCCAGTTTTTCTCATAACCTAATTTTTGAAACACCATGACCGAATTCCTGTCTCTTTATGTTACTTCTCACGAGGCTATTTGCAATCTTAAATATTTGCAGATCTTTACAGCAAGAATGGATTTAGTTGACTAGTTTTTGAAATCAGTGGCCAGCGATTTGGTCCTGCAAAATACCATTATGGACCAGTTTTTCTCATATTCAGCATGTGCTTCTAAGGTCCATTCTTTCATTTGAATGAAATATAAATGCTCCTTTGGACAGAGGAAAGATATTGATCTAGGACCACATACTCCTTCAAGACAAACCAAAATAGACCCAATTTAAGCAACTCTCTCAAAATATAGAACTCCTTCCTAAAACTTGGAAGAATAAATGTTGTATCTACCCGAATGGAAAGTCTATTAGAAAAATTATATTTAGAAGGAATGCCATAGTTAGGAACTTAAAAAAATAATTTTAAGTCCTTAAGATCTATCTAACTATAAATTAGATTATATTTATGTTCTACTTGTTGAGTAACAAGCAGAAGCCACTAAGAAATTCATACAAAGCATTGCATGGGAACCCAATGAATATTTTTAATTTTTTTAATGGTTTTTTTACTTATTTTTGAGACAGAGAGAGACAGAGCATGAGCAGGGGAGGGGCAGAGAGAGAGGGAGACACAGAATCCGAAGCAGGCTCCAGGCTCTGAGCTGTCAGCACAGAGCCCAACGCGGGGCACGAACTCATGAACCGTGAGATCATGACCTGAGCAAAGTCAGACGCTCAACCGACTGAGCCACCCAGGCACCCCAAGGGAACCCAATGAATATTAAATAAGCATTAAAATCATGATTTAAGCTCTAATTATAATCATGTAAAAGGATGAATAGGATAAGATGCAATAAGTATATTTTAATAAAACAAAAGCTTCCGTTTTCGCAATAATTTAACTTTTGTAAGTAGTTTTTTGGAATTTTGGAATTCTCATTTTGGATGTTTCCTCTTGTTGGGGAAAACTTCAGGATGGCAGATAGGGCTAATGTGGAATGCTACCCTATCTCTTCCCCGTACATAAAAATAGATTATATAATATTTGAAATATTTCAACACATAGCTGAGCTATAAAGCAAGAAGAGTGCTGTAAATAAAAACAATTCTCACAGCAGACAGCTGGATTCAGTTATGTCCTTTGGAGCTCACCTGAGCTCACTTATACAGCACAATTTTAATATACCTTACAGTCAGATGGGCAGAGGAGTCATGGCTGCAAGTGAAAGGCTGTTACTGGGCTCCCATCATTTTTTTTTAAATTTTTTTTTTACACTTATTTATTTTTGAGAGACAGAGAGAGAGAGCATAAGCAGGGAAGGGGCAGAGAGAGAGGGAGACACAGAATCTGAAACAAGCTCCAGGCTCCGAGCTGTCAGCACAGAGCCCGATGCGGGGCTCAAACTCACAAACCGCAAGATCACGACCTGAGCTGAAGTCGGATTCTTAACCGACTGAGCCACCCAGGCGCCTACTGGGTTCCCATTATAAAGCCAGAGCCAGGAAGGTGTGATCCCAGTAAAACTCCACTCACTGGCAGGGGAACTGACTGTGCATCTTTCCAGCAGTATCTCTATACTATAGAGATGGAGCACAATTTTCAGTGGAAGGTGGCCATCTCTGCAACAGTCCACCCCTTTGGCCACCAACCATTGGACACACCCCTCTTCCCACACTGAACATCTCACTTTCTAAAAGAAGAAAACCCAAAGTCCCATCCAGTTATTGCATCCAGTACACAGTCCATGGCTGATGGGGGAAATCGAAGCACAGACCCCCTTATCAGATAAGAATGTAGCTTTTTGTGACCTAGCAATACATGAACTAATGGACATGTTCTTTTCTTTCAAACCCCCAACACTTGCACTATTCCACTGCAAATCAAGGACGAAATAATTACAATAGAAACTTCTCACCAGAAAAAGGACTGGTGAAGGGCACACAGCAATCATTAGCCTATAGCAATTTTCAAATCTGATGGGAGAGGCATCCTGAGGGCCCCCTTTTCTGCCATTTGGGGAACTTCCTTTTTAGACCTGATCCTGCCCATTCGTGGAATTCTTCTATCCTTTGTGGCTCCTAGGTCACCTTTCTGGAGGTATCTTCCACCTTCATTATCCTCTTTGGCCACATCTTTGGTGGGTGTAGGAGATTATGTTCTCCTTGGGAGACTCAAGATTTCACAGCCTACCTCCTGCCTATATAAGTTTGGCAGCCGGGGACTGTTTCACCTCTTAAAGCCTTTTTAGTCTAGGCTCATGGATTCTTCTGCAATGTAACTTTCTCAAAATCTCAACTGACTTATGATCTATTTGCTTCAAGTCAGTCTCATGAGCCAGCGGACACACCCAACATTTGTTCCTAGACATCTTTCCAAACATCTCAATGTCTCTCTCCTGGGCCCCTTTGTCTCTCTAATCACTGGCAAGTTGAAATCATCAGACTTAAGTGAGAAGACACATTTCTTTGTTGCTGGGTTCAGTCTTGACTGGTTTTTCACATTCCAACTTTTTTTTTCCTTTGGAGTTTAAGAGCAGGTGGCTTCTTCAACTGTGCCACTCTAGTCCCCTCAGACCTGGATGAAAGGGGGTCCAGGCAGCAGCCCACACTTTCGAGATCCAATACTCAGTCCTGGCACAGCATGACCCATAACCCTAAAACCGCTGCTCTCATAACTTATACCATTCAGCCTCCAGAAACACACTTCTCTGCATCTCTTTCATATGTCATTAAAACAAAACTAACTGTCATGAAGTTTTGTGGACTGTGTCACTGCTGGTGTCAGGGATGAACACTAGTTTGTAATTCAAGGGAGATTTGAGTATTAAACGCATTTAGCTACGAAAAAGACATTAATTTGTCAAATCCTTTCTCTCCACATGAATGCAATAGGTTCGTGTGCAAAAGGTATTATTTCCCAGTGATGTCAAATGCCCATTTTCTTGTTCCAATCTGTAGTATTGTCAGAAGATGTACATGGTGTCTGAGAAACATTTTGCAATGTTAATAATGTACGTTACTTTTAAATTTACAAACATCAGGTCCAGCTGCATGCATAAGGTGATACCATTTCCCTTTATATTGGCAACTAGTGAACATTCAACACTGGAATTGCAATAAAAAATATAAAATACCCATAGAATTTAACTAAAATTTCAATTTTGATTAATTTTGCTTAATTTTGATTTATGTTTGATATTTACTAATTATAACTTTATTTGACCTTTTCAAAGATAATTTTACTCTTTGGGGAGAAAATAATGTTTTTTGAAAACAATTTTTAAATTTTATTTATTGAAAATAATTAAACAATATCAAATGCATTTACATATTTTCCATTTTGATAAAATTATATTTAAATTGGGTACACTTCGAATTACCTTCTTTAAAAAAGATTTTTTTAATGTTTATTTATTTTTGAGACACAGAGCATGAGCAGGGGAGGGGCAGGGAGAGGGAGACACAGAATCTGAAACAGGCTCCAGGCTCTGAGCTGTCAGCACAGAGCCCCATGTGGGGTTCAAACCCATGATCCATGAGATCATGACCTGAGCCGAAGTCGGACGCTTAACCGACTGAGGCCACCCAGGCACCGCTGAATTACTTTTCTTTTAACCCTACTGTCAAAAAGAATAGAAATTATATGAAAATCTTATAGCAACCTATTAGTGATTTTATTAAAATTAAGGCAAGAATAAATACAATAAATGTCATAGGGGCGCCTGAGTGGTTCAGTCGGTTAAGCATCCGACTTTGGCTTGGGTCATGATCTCCCGGCTGGTGAGTTCAAGCCCTGCAACCGGCTCTGTGCTGACAGCTCAGAGCCTGGAGCCTGCTTCAGATCCTGTCTCCCTCTCTCTCTGCCCCTCCCTGACTCACACTCTGTCTCTCTCAAAAATAAAATAAAAACGTTTAAAAAAAATAAATAAATGTCATAAATTTTGTGTCTTAATTTTCTTACTCATGTAATTATAATTGGCCCAAAGAACACGCCAGATATGTGCAATCATTATTATATTCAGAGATCTTTCATATTTTGCTGACTCTCAGTCATAAAAAGTAGCATTAGCTGCTTTTTTTCATTATGGAAATAGATTTATCAAGGTGGATGGACCAAGGAAGGTAGAAGACCATATTTTATGATACGTAATAGTTTGTGATCTTGGCTTGTAACCTGCAAATATCTAAACAACGGGTCTATATACTTCCTTTTGTACTTGGGTCTTAGACCTGGCCAATTCTTAGCATCTTGAATATCGCCTGTTGCCGTGCCAAAGTGGGAGGAAATAGGGAGGGAAATCTTGAGGGTCTCAAACCAGCAGTACTAATCAATGACAAACATCATTTCTATTCACAACCAACAACTAGTCTCATAGCTTGACCTAAATACAAGGGAACCAGTAGAGAACTGAAAAGATACCGCAACCCAGTTGGTATATTACTTTCCTAGTTTACAGAGAAGCCAAGAGAAGCTTAAGGAACCAAGTTCACACGGTTACACAAGCAACAGAGTCGGAATTAGAACACGAGCAGTTTGGCTCTTGAGCCCGCGCCCTTAACCACTATGCTACACAAATCCCCTGGGAATTTGAAGAGCTCTTGAAGCGCTCTGGACATCTACAAGATGGGACACCAAAGTTCAAGTTGATCTCGTATGGTTCTCAAAGACACAAGAAATACCGGCTAACATCTAAGAGCAATCTTTACAGTGTTCTGACCCTAGAATCCCACGTCCAAATTATCTTTTATATGGTCGCACAAACGTTACTGAGGAGATAAACATCCTTCTCCTACCTTCCACTTTCCTTCTACTGTCTCTTCTTGGCAGAACTTATCACGAAGTCAGCTGAGAAACGTAGTTTGCAGAGTTTGAATCCCAGCATCAAAAACCAGAGTTTGAAAGGGTAGAGGATGGGTCTGAGAGACAAGTGAGTCACTACCACAACTGCTCTTCCCAGGCTCCCTTGCTACCGGTGATAAAGTTCCGGCCCGTTGAATGAATGGAAATCACGTGTGCAATTTCCTGAGTCACGCCCTCCCTCTTTTCCCTGTCCTCAGCTGCAGTGTCCACGTGGAGGTGAACTGTGGCCACCAGGTAGATGAGCTTAACATCTTACAGATGGTGAAGCAACGGGATTATCAGAAGGGCCTGGGCCGGTGAAATCACAGGGTCATTACACATTGATGAAGAAACAGAGACTTAAATCAGCTTGTTGGAACGCTTAGGCAATTTCGATGGTGTGGGAAAAGGAAAAAACATTTATACAGGGGAAATCATGAAATTGGGTGAAAGGGGAGGAAAATAACAATAGAACATAATAAATACGTAGTCGGGTGAAAATCCGAACTTCCAATTGTATTATCTGTACAAGAGATAAATACAAACAAAAAGAAAGGTTAAAAATAAAAAGATACAAAGGGATATGGCAGGGAAATGCAAACTAATAAAATGGGAGGTTGAGTGGCTCCTGGGTGGCTCGGTTGGTTGAGTGTCTGACTTTGGCTCAGGTCGTGATCTACCGGTTCATGAGTTCGAGCCCCGCATCAGGCTGTCTGCTGTCAGCACGGAACCCACTTCAGATCCTCTGTCCCCCTCTCTCTCTGCACCTCCTCCACTCACGCTCTCTCTTTCTTTTTTTTTTTTTAATTTTTTTTTAATGTTTTATTTTTGAGACAGAGAGAGACAGAGAATGAACGGGGGAGGGTCAGAGAGAGAGGGAGACACAGAATCCGAAGCAGGCTCCAGGCTCTGAGCTGTCAGCACAGAGCCCAATGCGGGGCTTGAACTCACAGACCGTGGGATCATGACCTGAGCCGAAGTCGGACGCTTAACCGACTGAGCCACCCAGGCGCCCCTAACGCTCTCTCTTTCAAAAATAAATTTCAAAACATGAAAAAAAATCAAATTGGAGGTTGAGAAATATTAACATCAGGAAAACTAGCATTCGAAGTCTAAAGTACTGCTTGAAATGAAAACATTCCATTAAAAATGGTAAAGGGCTATCAAAAAATGTTAACAAGCCCTCTCATTCTGAAGAACACATCACCAAAATATGTAGTAACAAAGCGAAGCCTGGATGAGCTAGATCACAAGAATGTTTAGTTTTTGAAGAGAAACTGAAAATAAATTGGACTTAGCTTTACACAACTCAGTTTCAGTTTGGTATTCTAAGCATGCTCGTATACAGGAGACTAGCCCAGAATTTGAGAAATGCGTTCGTAATCATTGGGTGATTATCCATTCCCATTTGAGTCTCTGAAGCGTTTGTGAGGAGACTGGGTTTTCCCTGAAAGGATGAATATCCCCCCCGTCCGTCATCCCGGGAACAGCTCAGCCCGGGGCAGAGACAAGGCTTTGGGCTAGAGGGTGAAGTGTCCCAGGAAACCAGAGGCTGGGATCCGGGCGTGTAGTTGCCTGGGTGGGCTATTCCTGGCTCAGATGAGCTGAGAGTGGGGAAGGGGACTCAGATCTGGGGCCCTGGGAAGGTCTGGGCCTGCGTAGAAGGAAGGATTTTGCTGTTGCTGCGGGGTCGCTTTGTGCGTTTTGGGTTTTTCCGAATAGTGCTTTTTCTATTATCGCCGGACCTTCAAGAAAGTCTCCTTAAGTCTTTTAAAATGTTCCTGCCTGGTCTCAGCCTTCACTATGGGCGACTGGGACAAAGCTGGTATAGGGGGAGGGCAGCAGCCAGACAGCACAGCCTGGCATTAACAGGCTGAGGTGGCCAGTGACCATCAGAGAGTCCTTGTGGCTTCTTAGCTTTCCTGTCATCTTGAGTCCTCTTTGGACTCTGTTACCAGATTCCATTGCCATAGGCGGTTGGCTGGGCCTGGTGCTCTGGGGTCTGTGGTCACCTGCCATCACCCTGGGCCAAAGAGGCTCCGGGCCCAGGACCTCGTCACCAGCCCGCGTCCTGCTCCAAGACGAAAAGGCCCCCGGGCAGAGTGCCCACAGCTCTGGGCGAGGCTTCTCCTATAGCAAGATTTTGTTCTTTGCTCACTTGGGGAGGGGGCTGAAGAGGTATTTAATCATGGATTTAGAAGAGCTCTTTATTTATTATTTTTTTCAACGTTTATTTATTTTTGGGACAGAGAGAGACAGAGCATGAACGGGGGAGGGGCAGAGAGAGAGGGAGACACAGAATCGGAAACAGGCTCCAGGCTCCGAGCCATCAGCCCAGAGCCTGACGCGGGGCTTGAACTCACGGAGATCGTGACCTGGCTGAAGCCGGACGCTTAACCGACTGAGCCACCCAGGCGCCCCTAGAAGAGCTCTTTAAACTGTGTAAAAGTGGCGTTTGGGTACATAGGTGGGAAAGCCCCGAGTCCACCACGCTGGCATTTGGGGTAAAGTCCTGGGGTAAACGTATGGGTCTCAAAGCCCTTTGGTTTCTTGCCAACTGCTCCCAAACTGTGCACCCCTCTGGCGCCTGCTGTGGAATAGGATGGGCATCACTGTCAACGAGATTAGGTAAGAAGTTAGCATAAATGTGGAGTACGTTGTATGATTTCAGGACTTTGCTAAGCCTGTTTTCCCCAAGGGTAAAGAGATCAGATGATTTTGTTTCCTGGAATTCCAGACGGGACTGAGGAAAGCAGACTGAGCGGTCATGGGTATTCCAATCTGAGAAAGAGTGGGAGCTGGGGAGCGGGTGAGTTGGATGACCTGAGATGATAGATAACGGGGGCTCCCTGGGGGAGGGAAACAGGCTTTGGGAGGCAGTAAAGATGGCTGGAGTTGGTGGGAAGCTATGGCGTCCCCGCCCATGTCACCCCCACTCCTCAGCAAAGTCACAGAGCATCACAGGATGTGAAAGGTGTTGGCAGTTCTCAGGATGATGGAGAAGGGAGGGAGCCTCGCCTGTGGGTCTGATCCACACCTGAACCAAACAGAAGGGGGAACACAACCAAGGTATCCTACAAAGCTCCTGTATGTAATGTAATTTTCGAGCAGAACTCAATTAATCTAAAATTGATACTTAATATCTGCTATTTACCAAGCATTCTACTACATACCAAAAACTTCACAATATTAAAAAAAAATCTGCCCACCATACTAATCCTGGGAGACAGATATTGGTATTACGGGCTGGAGAGCCTCGGTTTAGACAGGAAGAGGCTTGTCCAAGGTCATGGAGCGGGTAAGTAGCAGAATTAGGGTTCCATCCCAGGTTGGACACAGAGGGAAAGGAAGTCTTTGGGTTGATACATAAAATGCTATTTTACCACTTCCGATGAGAGAAAAAGGCATGTATTTTACTTAAATAGTTATTCTAGCTGGGAGCACGTTCATAAGAGAACCATAATTTCAGTTTCTAACAAAGTTGTTTTTAATGAAGTAATGAATTTGCAGAAGACTTAGCTAAGTATGTCTAGCACTAGGGGTGGTAGGCACTATTAAATAAGGGGATGAAAAAGCTAGTCAATATTTTTCATTTAAAAGGGACTTTGAGTTTTTAATACACAAGTTTTATTTTATTTTATTTTTAAGTTTGTTTGAGAGAGAGAAAGTACCCGTGCGTGTGTATGCGCGAGCCAGGGAGAGGCAGAGAGAGAATCCCAAGTGGGCTCTGCACCGACCGATGAGGTGCTCGACCTCGCCAACCGTGAGATCGTGACCTGAGCCGAAACCCAGAGTACCCAGGCGCCCTACAAAACTTTTATTTTAAAAGAAAGCACAAGAACTATAAACACAAAGTGATCCCTCAGGCGCTATTCACATCGGGCTTCTCTTCCACACAGGGCTTGCCTCCTGCATCATCTCATTCCGGGGTCCTTTCAAGGGAATGGGATGAAATTTCCATTTCATCGAGAGACAAATACAACAGCGTATGACACTTGAGGAAAGCACAGTTTGCATTTATACCACAGCTAGTCTAGAAAACTGGAGCTAGTTGGAAAGTAAATATTAGGACTGGAATCCAGCTGGTAGCATGTTTGCTTTTCAGTACACTTTCCTTCTGAAATAGGAATCCAATGAAAACTTTACTTTTTAACGAATTGAACAAAGCGCCACCTAGTGGTAACTGAACAGATTTTGTAAGTGAAGAGAGCAGAAGTTTCTTGTAGAAAATTTGGAATCCATTCACTATCAGTTTATTTTACCAGGTAACCTTCGTTTAATATTAGAATATTAACGAGCTTATGGGGCGCCTGGGTGGCTGAGTCAGTTCAGTGTCTGACTTCAGCTCAGGTCATGATCTCACGGTTTGTGGGTTTGAGTCCTGCGTTGGGCTCCCGTGCTGACAGTGTGGAGCCTGCTTGGGATTCTCTGTCCCCCCCTCTCGCTGCACCTCCCCCACTCGCACTCTGTCTCCCTCTCAAAGATGCATAAACGTTTAAAAAACTAAAATATTCATGTGCAGCAACGTGGATGGAACCGGAGGGCATTATGCTAAGTGAAACAAGTCAGTCAGAGAAAGAAGATTTCATGTGTTTTCACTCATATGTGGAACTTGAGAAAGACCAGAAGACCATGGGGGAAGGGAAGGGGGAAAACTAGCTACAAACAGAGAGGGAGGGAGGCAAACCACAAGAGACTCTTAAATACAAAGGACAAACTGAGGGTTGATGAGGGGGGCAGGAGAGAGGGGGAAATGGGTGACGGGCATTGAGGAGGGTACTTGCTGGAATGAGCACTGAGTGTTGTATGTAAGTGATGAATCACAGGAATCTACACCCCAAACCAAGAGCACCCTGTATGCACTGTATGTTAGCCAACTTCAGAATAAATTATATATTTTTTAAAAACCCTAAAATATTAAAGAGCTTACGTAGTTGGGGTTTGGGGAGGGGTTACAACCATAAAAAAAACTGGGCCGATAAAATCCTGTCTTACTAAATATCATTCCTTTATGCACGTGTTCCAAAATAGTGTTTAGAGCCGATGGCATAAATACACCCTCCACTTTGAAGCCCTCCAAAAATATCCTTCCCACATTTCAAATTTTTCATTTTCAAAGCTCCGTGTGATGATACTTTGTGTTACTGGATAGATCAGTGAGCCCTGCGGTGTACCTTCTCTGTATGGTCCCCCAATGTCCCCTCCACCCTTCTCCAGCCCTTTATTCATCGCGCCCTCTCTCTGAATGAGATGGCTCTGCCTATGACTTCACAGAGAAAAGAGAAGCCAACAGCTAGGAACGTACCCAACTTCCCGCCACTGACTCTGCACGCTTACAACTGGACCCAGCTAGTCTCCTTCCCTCTCCAGTTAGAGCTTGAACCTTCTTCTCCCATCAGAATCTGGGTATCTCTCCTCGGGCTGCCTCAGTATGGTCCTCTCTCTGCCCCCTCTAGCTCAGAATGGTCCTCTCTCTGCTCCCTCTAGCTCAGAATGGTCCTCTCTCTGCCCTCTCCAGATCCCTCCCCACTGGTTCATCCAGGGCACCGTTAGGATGGGATGTCTCTCGCATCCTAAAAGCAGACAAATCTCAGACTGACTCAGTGACCACCTCTCTTTAGCCCTATTTTCCTTCTTTTTTTTTTTTAATTTTTTTTTTCAACGTTTATTTATTTTTGGGACAGAGAGAGACAGAGCATGAACAGGGGAGGGGCAGAGAAAGAGAGGGAGACACAGAATCGGAAACAGGCTCCAGGCTCTGAGCCATCAGCCCAGAGCCCGACGCGGGGCTCGAACTCACGGACCGCGAGATCGTGACCTGGCTGAAGTCGGACGCTTAACCGACTGCGCCACCCAGGCGCCCCCCTTATTTTCCTTCTTTATAGGTTGTCAGCACTTGCTGTCCCCAATTCTTCATCTGCCTTCATTCCTTAGCCAGGTGGAATAGGAGCTCCTGAGGCCCCTCTCCAGCATTTACTCACTTGGCCACTCCTTCCTTACTGAAAGGATTTCGTGCCTTGACTTTTTTTTTTTTAAGTTTATTTATTTTGAGAGAGTACGTGTGTGTGCAAGCAGGGAAGGGGCAGAGAGAGAGGGAGAGGGAGAATCCCAAGCAGGCTCTGCACTGTCCGGGCAGAGCCCAATGCGGGGTTCAATCCCACGACCCTGGGATCCTGACCTGAGCCAAAATCAAGAGTCGGATGCTTAACCCATTGAGCCATCCAGGCTCCCCTTGTGCCTCGCCTTCTATGATGTCACCCTCCCCTGCTTTCCCCCACCCCTCTCATCTGGACGTTTACTGTTTGTCTGCTCGCCCTTTGAACACTGCTGTGCCTTGGGTAAGGGCTTCAACTCTTCCGTACATTTCCCTGGGTGTTTAATCCACTCACGTGGCCTAATTTACCGGAGGGCTGAAGGAGTCTGCAACCTGTTAGTACCTGTCACATATATAACCACCTCATCGTTGTTCCAAATATCTAGTACATGCTTTTAATTGTTCATTTATATGCTGTAAAATATTGTCGCAAAATAGAATTTAGGGGTAACAGTGTGTGCAAAAAGCAAGCACTCTGTACTCCATAGTACACTGGGCACTTTATTTTTTCTTCACTACACTGAGCACTTGAAATGAATTATTTATTCTTGCAACAAACTCGTGGATAAAGTTCTATTTATTTTCTCTATTCTACAAATCATCACTGAGGCTTTAGGCAGATAAACAGTTTTCCCAAGGTCACACAGTTAGAAAGTAAGAGAGCTAGGTTCTGTAATGGGGTAATGTTTAATGTTAAATTATATGCTTTTCATTTCTTTACCCTGACCCTCTTCCCCCAACCATCAAGCAAAATAGTTTTTGGGGTTTTTTTTTTTTTTTAATTTGAGGGGGAGGAGGGGCAGAGAGAGAGAGAATCCTAAGCAGGCTCTGCACTCTCAGAGCTCGATCCCACGATCTCATGACCTGAGCTGAAATCAAGAGTCGGAGGCTCAGTCAACTAAACCACCCAGGCGGCCCTTTTTTCTTTCTTCTTTTTTCTTCAGAATGGTTTTCTTTTCTTTTCTTTTTAATGTTTATTTATTTTTGAGAGAGACAGAGACAGACTGCGAGTGGGTTAGGGGCAGAGAGAGAGGGAGACACAGAATCGGAAACAGGCTCCAGGCTCCGAGCCATCAGCACAGAGCCCGACGCGGGGCTCGAACTCATGACCTGAGCCGAAGTCGGTCGCTTAACCGACTGAGCCACCCGCGCACCCCTCAGAATAGTTTTCTAAGTGCATGACCTGCAGAGGAATGATGGAACCAGTTTAGAACAAAGAAATTACACTTCAATTTTGACTTTCAAAACAGATATTTTAAAGCCTAATGCAGAAAAAATAGTGATGAGAGGCCTGACTTTCTACCGGAAGAATGAAGCACCTGAATGAGACAGGATTCTCTCGATGCCTCCAAATGCCGAGAATTAAACTTAGAAGATTAATCATAGAGCTTATGAAGAGCCGTTGAGGACAGCAACTGCAGAATGGGACATACAGGTCATGTTTCTGGGTTGGGAAGGTGCTTGGAGAGATTTGAGGGAGGTGAGTACTCAACACATGTGAGGGTCTGTTTCTTGGTCCCCACTTTGGGGCCAACATTCTGATGTAAGGCAGTGACGATGACCGGCAAAGAGGTGCAGAGAAACTCAAAGCAGATGGGTTCGTTTCCTGCTTTCCAGGACATGGCAAAGTTGTAAGCCTCCTAGAGATGCCTGTGATTGGGATGGTGCCGGAACAACTCAATCGTAGGAAGTGGATTAGCAGTGGGTGAGAGGACTGTTTGCATGGATGTGCCGATGCCCCTCTACTTCCCCTGCCCCAGGGAAGCTTCACAGAGGACCAGACCCTCCAGAACAGGACAAGGAACGCAGCTAGGGGGTCTGGGAAAGCCTAGAAAAGTGGTAGGGTCGGGACAATGGGAGGCAAGACTCACTAATGTCAGCAGCAGAAGTCCGTGTACAGTGGCCAAAGGCCAGGTGACCCCCGCCCAAAAGAGAGACAAGACCTCAGGGGATAGCAACAAAGACAGGATGACAGCTTAGGGACTGGGCCATCCTTCATCATCACCATTATAAAATTTAAGGTTCCTTCTGAGCCAAAAAGTCACTCGGGAATAGCAAGACGGAGGAGGGAAAATCCCCTGCAAGTTGGAACACTCCAGCTCTTGGAACATGCCAAGGAAAGCTAGAAACTTAGCAGAGACTGGTGCTCAGGAGACAGGAATTTAGGCAAGAGTGAGAAAAATTCTAGGCATGGACCTGTGGGATCAAGGAAAAGTCCCCCATATCACCTGTCCCCTGGAGCTGTCTTTGTTTTCCTGCTTTGTCCCTTGCAGTGACCATCACAGGAAGGCTCGTGGACACCTGACCTGGACAT
Source organism: Herpailurus yagouaroundi (assembly GCF_014898765.1). Taxonomy (NCBI): domain Eukaryota; kingdom Metazoa; phylum Chordata; class Mammalia; order Carnivora; family Felidae; genus Herpailurus; species Herpailurus yagouaroundi. The sequence goes on along the minus strand of NW_024412395.1, from coordinate 55,839,421 downwards.
AGGCGGAGTGAGACTTTCACCACTGCGGTTCATATTAAATTTGGTTTTTACTCATTTTATGCTTTGTTTGGAAGATTGGGTGTCAAAACGCTTTTTGGGTATTACGAAATAAAGTTTAAAAGCTATTTTGAAACGTGGGTCGTGAAAGTTTGTTGACTATTTCTGGATGTAATCAAACAGCTCAGGTTAAAGTACAAGGAACTGGCTTCACCTCTCAGTGTCCATGGAGTTCTTCCCTGACACCCTGAGTCTCTCTTCTAGCTTAGGTTCAGGAGTATCCTCACTCAAGGCTTCATCGGCGTAAAGAAGCTGTGTGTGTCTATTCCTCGAGACCCAAAGGTACATGGATGCTTAACACAATGCCAAAACCAGCAGGCTGAGCAAGTCATAAGGCATAGACCCTCAGGTAACGCAGCGGACACCATGGCTGTCTACCCGCTAGCCTTCCCACCCCTCTTCTTTGCCCATTGAGTCCTGACTTTGTTCAGGAATCAGGCGTATGTGTGCTTCAGGGAACTCTGCCTCCTAGCCAGAGCAATCACTGTAACCCCAGGCCCTTGGGCATCACCTCAGTGATGGCCTAACTTCTGTTCGATAATACATAACGCAATGGCCGTTGGGGAGGTCCTGAGAGAGTTTGGGGGTGGCATCGGTATTCGCCTGGTAGGGCTGCTGTAGCAAAGGACCACAAACTGGATGACTTAACCAACAAAATTTGTCGTCCCATCGTTCTGGAGGCTAACGGTCCAAAATCAAGATGTTGGGCAGGCCTAGTGCCTTCTGAAGGATATGAGGAAGGATCTGTTCCAGGCTTCTCTCCTTGGCCCGTAGATGGCCATCTTCATGTTCATATGGCATTCTCCCCGTGTCTTCACATTATCTTCCCTCTGTGTGTTTCTCCCTGTCCAATTTTCCCCCTTTCTTTTTTTTTTTCTTTTTTTTATTTATTTTATTTTATTTTTTTATATATGAAATTTATTGTCAAATTGGTTTCCATACAACACCCAGTGCTCATCCCAAAAGGTGCCCTCCTCAATACCCATCACCCACCCTCTCCTCCCTCCCACCCCCCATCAACCCTCAGTTTGCTCTCAGTTCTCAACAGTCTCTTATGCTTTGGCTCTCTCCCACTCTAACCTCTTTTTTTTTTTTCCTTCCCCTCCCCCAATTTTCCCCCTTTCTATAAGGACACGAGTCATATTGAATTAGGTCCCATCCTCATGACCTCATTGTAACCCAATTACTTCTGTTGAGACAAAACTTGCAAATACGGTCATTTTCTGAGGTACTGGGAGTGACTTCAACATGTGAACTTGGGAGGGACACAATTCAACCCATAACGATATCTCTTCCAGGCTTTGGATATTATCAAGTCTCTATACACCAAGCTGCCTTATCTTATTACTATGTTTCTTGGCAGGACATGAAGATTCTGTCTTTCTAACCCAAAAGTGTAGGCTGGTAACTGGGGGACTTACCTTCACCCTGAGATCTCAGCTTACCCTTCCATGGTAAGGCCCATTGTGGGCCATCCTCAACCCACATTGCCCCACTTTGGAACTCTTCCGCTCAAACACCCTTCTCTCTGGCCTTAACCTCCTATTCCCTCCGCACTTCCCTTTAATTGCCCCAACCACACTTGGTCCCCTTACGTATTTCTGATCAGCCCCTCCTCCTGTTCCTACACTGTCTCTTCTGAGATGCTGTGCCTGTCATTTCAACCACACTCTTTCCAAGATTCTCAACTCATGTTCTTAAATTCCATTGCCCGGCCTGGCAGAACTCCAAGCCTGCCTTCCAATGGCCGCCCACCTCCACATGCTGACATCTGGCCTAGGGAGCACGACCAGAAGCTCCACACACAGAGAAGACTATCTTCCATTGTTCTTCCTTTATATCCATGAGCCCGCTCCGGTCTGGCCTTTACTGATGCCCTTCCACTGATCCTATTATTGCCAAGATTTCCAACTGCTTTCATGGTGCCAAATCTAATGAATAGTTCCCACTCTTAATACACTTGGCATATTGGAAGTGTGCCATATCACTGGCCACCAGGCGCCCCCATCCCTTCTTTTTGAGATCATTTCTTCTGACTTCTAGACCACTGTATTCTCCTCGTTTTTCCTCTACCTCTCTCAGTATCCTCGATAGGCTTTTCTTCTTATATTCCCAAAGTCTCTTTGTTTTTCTTCTGCTCTCAACTTTTCTCCTACTCTCCCTGGAGGATCATTTCCACTTCTAACGGTTCCAATTACTTCTATACACTGATGATTCCTCTGTCTGTATCTGTATCTCGATCTCTCTCCTAAGCTCTCGACCCAGATTTGCAACCCCACTTGGGCATGACCCAGGCACCTTAAACTTACACGCTTATCAACTGAACCCACTGTCACCCTTCATAAAATCAGTTCTTCTCATTTCCCCTATCTCAATAAATGGCACCCATTTGTCACCATGGCTCTGAAAGCAGATTCATCAGGTTTGTAGCACCTCTCCACTACCTTCTGGCTGATAACCTTGGGCAAGTTACTTAACTTCTTTGTGTCTTGGTTCTCTAATCTCTAAAATGTGAATGATTATACTTCCTATATGTGAAGATTGTGGTGAGTTTAAATGGTAGAATACACATAAAACACCAGGAATAGTTCCTGGCATGTATTGCATTCTCAGGAAGTTTTAGCTATTGATATAATTGCTTGAGTTAGAGTCCTGGGACTCAATCTTGATTTGCACATCTAAGGAATCATAAAATTACTTTGATTTTATCTCCTTAATATCTCTTGAATGTATTCATGAGAAGTGACAGGAAAGGAGTGAGTTATCAACAAAAGTAAAAATGAATGTATTTCCACCTCCCCTGCCTTCATTCAAGCAGGAATCACCAGGCAATCTAACCCCTACACAACCGGGCTCGGCAACCCACCAGGGTTGCACTACTGGGTTACAGAGCCTGCGATGGCAATGCTATTTGGTGTCCATGGGATCTGGGGATTCTGAGCCCAAGTCTCACAGAAGCAGGGAGTGAACAGCAAACACTAAAGTGGCCCAAAGAGACCAAGGACAGAAACTAGCCTTGACTAGTTACCTGACAAGGTCACACGTCAGCACAATGCTCTGTTGTCCCAGTGAATAATTTCTCAGTGGTCCCTTCCTCTTTGCATTATTGCTCAAGAGTTAAAGTCGCCGGTGGCAGCATCTGATTGGCTGAGCTCAGGTCCCCAGCTGCCCAGGCTAAATCCCAGGGGATGGAGACAGGGGTGACCTGTCCACCTCAGGTTCTGTAGTGGGAGGGAAGCCTTTCCCCCCCCCCCCAACACTTAAGACAATGAAAGAGTCACCCAACACAGAAGTAAAGTTTGGAAGCTGGGTGGCCAAAGGAACAAATGAGCATTCGCCATTTGTTTATTTGAAAGTAGTGCAATCGAAGTATCAGAAACAAAACTGAAAAGGAGCTGGAAAGTGACCTGCCTAGGCTACCTGCTTCCCAGCCTGAAATGGTCTGGGAAATGGGAACTTCGCTGATTTAGATAGGCATGGCTTTTTTTTTTTTTAATTTTTTTTTCAACGTTTATTTATTTTTGGGACATAGAGAGACAGCATGAACGGGGGAGGGGCAGAGAGAGAGGGAGACACAGAATCGGAAACAGGCTCCAGGCTCTGAGCCATCAGCCCAGAGCCTGACACGGGGCTTGAACTCACGGACCGCGAGATCGTGACCTGGCTGAAGTCGGACGCTTAACCGACTGCGCCACCCAGGCGCCCCAAGATAGGAATGGCTTTAAATTTGTTTCTATTTCAACTGGGTAAGGGTGGACTAAATATATATATTATATATATTTATATATATAATATATATATTATATATATATATATATATCTCATAGTACTTGAATGAAAAATGTCCCATTTGACACAATTCAAGAGGCTCAGAGACAGATCAGGGCTGTAGAAGCAACTGGGAGGACCCAGGCTAGCTGGGAGAGCCGCAGGTGCCCGCGCATGAGCACAACATAGTTTGGACTCTGGGTCCACCTGCTGGTGCAGTTTTCCTTCTGCTTTTCTTTTTAGTGAACATTCGCTGCCGCCAGGCTCACTCGCATTTCCCAGCAGTGTGGAGATCAGCAGGAGTGGGTCCAGATGCAAAGTGTAGCAAGGATTCCCCAAATAAGAACGGGAGAGGGGTGGTTAATCAAGAAGGCAGTTCCTGATGGGTCAGGGAGACTGAAAGCTGTTTTTGTTTTTGTTTTTGTTTTTGTTTCCATTTCAGGACACAAAAGGAACCCAGGGCTGGGGCAGAGGATTTCTGTGGTTCTGAGACTCGGTGCAGAATTGACATCATGGCTCTCCAGGGTCCGTGCCTCACTTTTACAAGCAGAAAAGAGGACAGTCGCCTGCTAGAAGCTGTGGCCTTGCAGGACACTTCTTGGCCAGTGCTTCCCTCCACCCCCTATCTCAGCTTCTTGAGGACTCTGCCAGCAGGAGAGGACTGAGGACTGTGCCTCAGCAGGTCTGTTCTTGCTTATGTGACTCATGGCCATGGCTTCTCTGTTGCCCAAGACTTGTATGTACAGCCCCGATCAGCTGGGTTTTATCACTGCTTCCTGGATTCCTCTTATTTTTTCTTGTGCTGCTTGAAGGACCAGTGCTTCCGCCTATCTGCTGCCAGGATCACATTAGGGCTTCCCGTGTCTGCGGCTCACGTCTTGGCTCGGGGACATACCTGCGATGATACTGAACAAGTTGAGGCCATCGCCTGGGGACTAACTCACTGCTAAATGACGTCAATAAACCCCTTTGAGGTTGCTGCAGACAGGCGTCCTTGGCTGTCAGCACCAGGGAATGGCTCACCATGGCAAGTTAGAGAACAGTGTTACTCTAGCCAAGGTCCCTGGGTCTGATGACCTTCATTTACAGGGACAAGCCCAGCCCCAACCAGCTTTCTAGAAGTACAGTTTGACTGTGATTTTTTTTTTTTAATCGAGGTTTGATTAAATCAAGGAAAATTTATAGATCTTAAGTGTAGAGCTTGGGGAGTTTTTATGGAGTTATGTGCCTGTGTAACCACCACCCGGATCCAGATACACATGTGACTGGAGTTGAGTGTGTGAGTCAATTAGAGCAAATTCCTCATGATTTGGGGGGGGGGGGGGGGGGGTAACTAAGGCAGTGGTTCTCAAACGTTTTCTGTGCGTCACGGAAGGTTTGTTAAAACACAGATCGCTAGACTTCACCCCAGAGTTTCTGACTCGGTAGGTCTGGGGTGGGTTGAGAATTTGCACTTTTTTTTTTTTTCAATTTTTTATTTATTTTTGAGAGAGAGAGCGCGCAAGCATGAGTGGAGAAGGGGCAGAGAGAGAGAGGGGGAGACAGAATATGAAACAGGGTCCAGGCTCTGAGCTATCAGCACAGAGCCCAACGCGGGGCTTGAACTCAGGAACAACGAGATCATGACCTAGGTTGAAGTCAGAAACTCAACCAACTGAGCCACCCAGGTGCCACGAGAATTTGCATTGCTTTTTTTTTTTTTTAATAATTTTTTTAATGTTTATTTATTTTTGAGCGAGACAGAGACAGAATGCGAGTAGGTTGGGGCGGAGAGAGGGAGGCACACAATCCGAAGCAGGCTCCAGGCTCCGAGCTGTCAGCACAGAGCCTGATGCGGGGCTCGAACTCATGAATTGTGAGATCATGACCTGAGCCAAGAGCCACCCAGGCGTCCTGAGAATTTGCATTTCTAGCAAGTTCTCAGGTAATGCTGATGCTGCCCTTCAGGGCCACACTTAGTGAACCCCTGGAGTCAGGAATTGCCAGTAAATGTTAGTTAAGCTGCCTGGTATTTATCACCATACAAAGGAGGAAAGCCCATTAACAGAACAATTTTAATTAAAATGTGTCAACCAGGTATTTGGCTGATGGTCTTTAGATTCCGGCCTTGGTTGTCTGACCCGGAACTCTTTGAAGATCCAGTCTGTTTCTAGCCAAGAGGCCAACAAAGTTATAAGCATAGATTAGATCAGTACAAACCCAAAGAGCTCAAAAGAATCAGTATGCTTTTAAAAACTAGAAGACCCATTTTACCTTTTTATAGTCAGAGAAGTGGTATTTGTAAATTGTTTTGAAATCCTCAGAAGACGAACCAGTCAGCACCTATTGTTGGGGCATTTTAAACATTTCTATTTCTTTAAAGAAAGGTTTTTTAAAACATTTTATTTTTGAGAGAGACAGAGAGACCGAGAGCAAGCAGGGGAGGGGCAAAGAGAGAGGGAGGCACAGAATCTGAAACAGGCTCCAGGCTTTGAGCTGTCAGCACAGAGCCTGAGCTGGGACTCCAACTAAGGGACCGTGAGATTCCTCAGGGTCCTGAGCCGAAGTTGGACGCTGGACGCTTAACCGACTGAGCCTCCCAGGTACCCCTAAACATTTTTAAAAGAAGCACTGTGACTTAATTAAAAACATATATTTGGTTTTGTCTCCAGCTCCTGACACACAGCTCCTAAAACCATTGGAATCTCTGGAGTGTGCTAAGTGTCTTTTGTACCTAGGGAGGGGGGCACCTCGATAGCTTCAGGATGGGTGCTGGGTTGGCCAAGACATAATTAGAGGGTTGGAATTTTTACCTCCACCAGCCCCACCCCCCACCTCTGACCTCTGAGAAGGGGGGAGTGGCTGGAGGTTGAGTTCAATCACCAATGGCCAATGATTTCAACAATCATGCCTACATAATTAAACCTCCACAAAAACCCTTAAACCATGGGGTTCAGAGGGCCTCCAGGTTGGTGGACACATCAAGACACTGGGAGGGTGGCCCTCCCAGGGAGGGCATGGAAACCCCTTCCCACATATCTTTCCCTATGCATCTCTTCTATTTAGCTACTCTTGAGTTGTATCCTTTATAATAAACCATGAACAGTAAGTGAAGTGCTTTTCAGAGTTCTGTGAGCCACTCTATCAAATTATCGAACCTGAGGAAGGAATCATGGGACCCCCCAATTTGTAGCTGGTTGTTTGGTCAGAAGTACTGGTGACTATCTCAGACTTTTGACTGGGCAGTCCTATAAGTTCTGTGCTGACTCCTGGTAGTTAGCGTCAGAATTGAATTGTGGAACAAGCAAATGATGTCTAGAGAGTTGAAGGATCAATTGATGTGGAAAAAACCCCAACACATTTGGTGTCAGAAGTGTTATGAGTAAAAACAGCTCAAGCACATCCAATAAATGTAAAACTAACAGCCTAAAGTGTGCATTTTTAACTTTTATATGTAATTTCTGAATCCAGAAAGGTTTTCATAACTTTTTTCCAAATTTTCCAAAATGGTTTACAATCACTATATGTTACTTTAATCAGAAAAATCAGAAAAAAAGCAAGCGCCAAAACAAAAACAAAATTTCCAGGAAAAGCAACAATAGAGGTCCAAGAAATTTAAATTGTTGCCTCGCTTTGGATACACAGCCGTACTTAATTAAGAATTTCTGTACTGTGGGGCCTCTGGGCAACTCTTGATCTCAGGGTTGTGAGTTCAAGCCCCACATTGGGCATGGAGCCTCCTTAAAAAAAAATTGTACAAAGTAAGAAATCTGAAAACGTTTGAGGTGCCTGAGTGTCTCAGTCGGTTGAGCGTCCGACTCTTGATTTCAGCTCAGGTCATGATCCCAGGGTTATGAGATCAAGGCCTGTGTCGGGCTCTGCACGGAGCATGGAGCCTGCTTAAGATTCTCTCTCTCTCTCTCTCTCTCTCTCTCTCTCCCTCTCCCCCCCCCAACTGCCCTCTCCTCCGCTCAAGTACACATACTCTCTCTTCTCAAATAAATAAATAACAAAAACCTCAAAAAATAGACTCGTGTCTATTTTTAGAGTGTGAAATGAAACAGACCAGTCCTGTATGATCCATCCCTCCCACAATGCTTTGCAAATGTGTCCCTAAACTCACGTTCACCCAGCTTGCATGCAACTTTGCAAGGCAGCCCTCTCCATCAGCAGACAGGCACTCCCCGGGAAAAGAGCACGTCCTCCCGCTGAGCTGGAGTCTGCCCCCCCCGAGGCATTCCACCCTGGGCTTCTGGAGCATGTCAGATGAAGTCCTGCACAGGACACTTCAAGTATCCGAAGACTGTTATGTCCTCTTCTCGGAGTCTCCTGGTATTCAGAGCAAGCCGTTTGAGGGCTCTCAACTGTTCTTCAAATTGCACCGAGGTTTGCCACCTCGCTCCTTTTCCTCTCCCTCTCTATTAGAGGCTCTCCAGCCTGACCAAGTGCTAAGCACGCACTCTTCATTGGATGAGAGCTGAGCGAAGGACCCAAGGGTTATAATCTTCTTTAATGGACACTGCTGCTAGTAACTCAGTCTAATCTCCGGGAGTTCGTTTTATGATAGCCTTGCCATTCTCCTAGCTCCAAATGAACCTGTAGTCAGCTAACCCGTGCCACTCCCCAAATTCAAGGTCTTTATTACATGAACTGCTGCTAAACCACCTTACGGTCAGTTATTTGAGTCAGATTGTGGGTCTTTATATGTGCCTGGTTAAACAGTAAAAACGTGACTCTTAGGGAAAGTAGGCATTTCACCTAAGACCCCATCAAAGTCTTTTTCAATATTGACTCCTTCATCCAAAAGAGTATCAGCATCACAAAAAAAACAGACTTAAAAAAAAACCTTGTATGTATCAAGCATTATTTAAATGCTTTTTGTAAATCAACTAATTGAATCTTCATGACTTTATGAGGTAGGTCCTATTATCATCCACATCTCAGCGTTCAAGAAGCCGAGGCACAGAGAAATAATCAATTCCCAAGGTCACAGAGATGCTAAATGGCAGAGCTAGGATTCACTCCCAGGTGGTCTGGCTGCAGCGGTCTACTTAACCATTCAGCCTCTCAAAGCAACCTTTCCCGTTTCTTATTACAGCTTTATAAAAACGTCTCTGATTTTAAAAAAAAATGTTTTTTAACGTTTTATTTATTTTTGAGACAGAGAGAGACAGAGCATGAACGGGGGAGGGGCAGAGAGAGAGAGGGAGACACAGAATCGGAAGCAGGCTCCAGGCTCTGAGCCATCAGTCCAGAGCCCGACGCGGGGCTCGAACTCACGGACCGCGAGATCGTGACCTGAGCTGAAGTCGGACGCTTAAGCGACTGAACCACCCAGGCGCCCCAAAACGTCTCTGATTTTTAAGAATGCAGTAGTTTACTGATTCGCTCAGCACTTGTTGACTTCCAGGCCTTATGCTTAGCTCCGCGTATACACGTACAGGACAGACAAGAGGAAGGCTGGGCACGGGGTGATTTCCGTCAATTGTCAGTGACAGAAACCTGACTCAAACTAGACGAGGCTGACAAAGGGAGATTTGTTGGCTCATAAATCCAGAAGTGTAAGAGGAACAGATCTTGGGTTAGAGGCAATAGGATCTAGAGGTGAAGATGCCGGGGCGTCTGCGTGGCTCAGTCAGTTGGGCATCTGACTTCGGCTCAGGTCATGATCTCACGGTTTGTGAGTTCAAGCCATGTGTCGGGCTCTGTGCTGACAGCTCAGAGCCTGGAGCCTGTTTCGGATTCTCTGTCTCCCTCTCTCTCTGCCCCTCCCCCGCTCATGCACGCACATGTGCTCTCTCGCTCTCTCTCCCTCTCTCAAAAATAAATAAACAATTGGAGGTGAAGATGCCGTCGTTAGGGCATGGGTGGGGCTTGTTGCCAGAAAGTGGTGAGGGAAAGCCTGCCAGGGGGACGTAAACCAAAGCCACCGATGGCAGAAGGAGGTCTTTGGTTCCAAGCAACAGAGGCCTATTCTCTACCTTGAAGGTAAAAGAAATGTATTAGAAGGTATAGGGTGGCTTTTGGAATCATCGAATCAGCTGGAGAACCAGGATCAGCAGGAGCAATAACTGAGGCAGCTTGAGGGAATTCGAGGAGCATGGCATTAACCGACAGGCATCTTTCCTGAAATGCGTCAGCACCAGTCTTTTTTTCTCCCCCCTCATGTCTCTTCACTCAAGATAAGTAGGATACCTCTGCACACGCATGAGAATGGCTAAAATTAAAAAGACTGATCATGCCAAGCATTGACGACCATGGGAGAAATGTGAGCCCTCGTACATGCTGGGTGGGAACTTGTGCAAAACCACACAAACCCTGGCCAACACAGTCTCGTTGTTTCTCAAAAAGTTAAACATGCATTTATCATCTGACCCACGCATTCTACTTGTAGGTATTTACCAAAGAGAAATGGAAGCATGCGTGTGTACTAAGACGGGTACACGAATGTCCATGGCCCTTTGTTCACGATAGCCCCCAAGGGGACACAACCCAAATATCCACCAAAAGGCAAATGGATAAGCAAACTGGTATCTGTCTGCCAGCAATAAAAAGGAAGGAATTATTACTGCACACAGCGACATGGATGAATCTAAAATAATTATGCTGAATGACAGAAGCCAGTCAAAAAGGTTGCATAGCATATGATTCAATGTATATACAATTCTTAAAAGATGAAACTGATTGCTGGATAGTGACAGAAAAGAGATCAGTAGTATTCTGGGGAGAGCAGTTAGAAGAAATTAGTCAGGAGAACAAGAAAACTTTTTGCGTTGATGGACATGTTTATTATCTTGACTGTGGTGATGGTTTCATGGGTATATACATATGTTTAATTGTATCAGGGCATATAAATATGTACAGTTTGTCATATGTCAATTCTACTTCAAAAAAGCTGTTCAAAATGTTCTCTACAAAGTCTCCACTACAGGGGCGCCTGGGTGGCGCAGTCGGTTGAGCCTCCGACTTCAGCCAGGTCACGATCTCGCGGTCCGTGAGTTCGAGCCCTGCGAGTTCGAGCCCTGCGAGTTCGAGCCCTGCGAGTTCGAGCCCTGCGAGTTCGAGCCCTGCGAGTTCGAGCCCTGCGAGTTCGAGCCCTGCGAGTTCGAGCCCTGCGAGTTCGAGCCGCGTCAGGCTCTGGGCTGATGGCTCGGAGCCTGGAGCCTGTTTCCGATTCTGTGTCTCCCTCTCTCTCTGCCCCTCCCCTGCTCATGCTCTGTCTCTCTCTGTCCCAAAAATAAATAAAAAACGTTGAAAAAAAATTTAAAAATAAAATAAAATAAAAAACCAAAGTCTCCACTACAGATTTAAAGAAAGAGATGATCATTTTCCTTTCCCAATCATCACTATTGGAAAAAATTATTAAAAGCATACTAATTTCTTTTTTAAAAAACAGTGAATCTGATATTCAGTATCATCATTTTGTTTATTTATTTTTGAGGTAGAGCATGACTGGGGAAAGGGCAGAAAAAGAGGGAGAGAGAGAATCCCAAGCAGGCTCCATGCTGTCAGCACAGAGCCTGATGCGGGGCTTGAACTCACGAACCGTGAGATCATGACCTGAGCTGAAATCAAGAGTCAGATGTTTAACCAACTGAGTACCCAGACGCCCAAATGTATGCTGATTTTTTAATATGTCTTTGGTAAGTTGGTCTTTGGAGTGTTGGCACTAGTGAGTATGAAATGCCTTGGGGGAAGACATCATTTAGTTAATGGTTTCCTACGGCCCACACATTTCTACATAAGAAACTAGTAAATCAGTCAATTAGAATGTTTATGTTTGTAGAAACATTAGAAATCATCTAGTTCAACTGTGACATTTTGTAAGTGAAAAAACTGAAAATCAAAGCAATAATTCGCCTACAGTTATTTGGCTAGTGAAAAAATCATGGTATAATTATTTAATTAAAAAATTACCTTACAGGGTAAATGGCAAGCCCCTTCGAAATAATTGCTAACAACAACCTTGACAGATATCTGTCTTGACAGATTTTTGGTGTTGTTGTCTGCCTGATTTCTGCCTCTTCAACGATCTCTGGTGTATATCCCATCTAGAGACACTCCTTTCCCGCAGGAGGAATGGCTGGGAAGGACGCGGCAGTCCCTCGACTGGTAATGCCTTTCTGAATTCAGCTGTTTTTCCACAAAGGCGTGGTCAAGGATTCCTCAAACATGGTGGCCTAATGATAGCTCCCATCTTCCTTGTGCCAATGAACCGTTAGGTAGAGTAACCATGTTTGTCTAATTCTATCCTTTGGCCTTAAAAAAAAATTTTTTTTAATAAGATTATAGTTGGTACACAATATTACATTAGTTTCAGGTGTGCAACACAGCGATTCAACTTCTCTGTACGTTATGCTATGCTCCCTAAAAGTGTAGCTACTCTCTGTCACCGTACAACGCTATTACAATATCACTATTACACTATTACACTATTACACTATCACTATACTATTACAATATCATCTATTACACTATTACAATATTACACTATTACAATATCATCGGCTATAATCCCTATGCTCTCCCTTTGATTCCCGTGATGTATTTATTCCCGAACTAGAAGCCTGTATCTCCCACTGCCCTTCACTCATTTTGCCCATCCCCCGCCCCTTTCCCTTTGGCAATCATGAATTTGTTCTCTGTATTTCCAGGTCTGATTCTGCTTTTTGTTTGCTTATTCGTCTGTCCTTTAGATTCCACATTTAAGTGGAATCATATGGTGTTTGCCTTTCTCAGTCTGGCTTACGTCACTGAGCACAATACCCTCTAGGTCCATCCAGATTGTCACAAATGGCAAGATCCCACCCTTTTTACGGCTGAGTAATATTCCATTGTGTGTATGAATATATACATATATATCTCACGTCTTCTTTATCTGTTAATCTGTTGATGGACGCTAGTTTGCTTCCACATCTGGACCTTTGTAAATAATTCTGCAATACACACAAGGATGCCTGTATCTTTTCAAAATAGTGTTTTCATTTTCTTTGATGCCTAGGAGCTTACATTTTCTTTGATAACCTAGGGGTTTGATAACTCCTAGGAGTAAACACCTACAAGCAAAATTACTGGGTCATATGATAACTCTATTTTTAATTTTCTTAAGAACCTCCATGCCATTTTCCATGGTAGCGGCACCAGTTTGCATTCCCACCAATAGTGCACGAGAGTTCCTTTTTCTCCACCTCCTTGCCAACACCTAGTTCTTATCTTTTTTTAATGTTAGCCATTCTGATGGGTGGAAGGTAATATCTCAAGGTGCTTTTGATTTGCATTTCCCTAACAATCAGTGATAGTGAACATCTTTTCCTATGTCTGTTGGCTATCTGCGTGTCTTCTTTAGAAAAATGTCTATTCAGGTCCTCTACCCATTTAAAAAAATTTTTTTAATGTTTATTTATATTAGAGAGAGAGAGAGAGAGAGAGCATGTGCACATGAGCAGGGGAGGGGCAGAGAGACAGAGAGGGAGACACAGAATCCGAAGCAGACTCCAGGCTCTGAGCAGTCAGCACAGAACCCGGCTTGGGGCTCAAACCCACCAAGCATGAGATCATGACCTGAGTGTGAGCTTATGATCTCAGCAGAAGTCAGAGGCTTAACCAACTGAGCGACCCAGGCGCCCCCCCCCCGCCCATTTTTAAATCAGGTTGTGTGTTTTTTTCATATGCTTTTAGCATGCTTTTTAATTGGTAAAGAACAACAATAACAACAAAACATATAACCAAGAGTTTGCAATGATTAGATAAACACTATTTAAACAGCAATAGTCATCAAAATACTTTAAGCATTATAAGACATCTGGTTCATTTCAATAGCAAATTTTTTTCTATTCAACTTTTTTTCTACTAAATTTTGGGGATACACTCATCCCCAAAATTTAATAGAGAAAAATTAACCCTTTGCAAAATAAAATAAAAAGGATTCTTCTTTTAAAAACAATTTTTTTTAATGTTTATTTATTTTTGAGACAGAGAGAAACAGAGCATGAACGGGGAGGGTCAGAGAGAGAGGGAGACACAGAATCCCAAGCAGGCTCCAGGCTCTGATCTGTCAGCACAGAGCCCGACATGGAGCTCGAACTCACGGACCTTGAGATCATGACCTGAGCCGAAGTCGGATGCTCAACTGACTGAGCCACCCAGGCACCCCAATAAAAGGATTCTTCTAAAGCATATCTTATACAAAAATTGATTTCAGAAGTATGGAAAATTTAAAGCCATAAAAAAAGTAGAATAAAATATAGATGAATATTGGTTACACTTCTTTTATGGTATGTGCACAACGCACGTTCCCTATTCCCTTTGAGAACTGCCCTTTCTCCACATGATGCCCCTCAAGACGAGCTCCTTATAGCTGGACATAGCTTTGTAGTTTGGATTGGAAGCAGGGAAGCAAAATAGGTCAATCTACTGGGTAGACTGTATGAATTAGCTTCTCTTTCCCATGAGTTAAAATTGAGGCACAGAGATGCTAGTGCATTTTTCCGTGGTGCCAAAACTAGGGTGGCCACAGCATGGATGAACAGTGTATCAGAGAAGAAGAGGGAAGAAGAAAAAAAGCTGCTCACAGAGAAGCAGAGAAATGAAGTGAGTGGAACAGGTAGCTCAGAGAAATGCGAAAGATGTTTTGGCTCCAGGTAAGGTGTTAATTCCTAGCTCCTGACTCTCATGTGGCCTGCTTAAATCTCCTACCCTCAGGTTCCATTTTAGATCCCAAGTATTAAAATGAATTTCCCTTTAATTAAACCAGCTTCTATTGCTTGCAAATAAAAACAGCCTAAACTAAAGCAATAGTCTTGTCAACATTCCTTCTAAGTAAGACACCATAATCAGAATCCCTAACAGAAACCTCCTCTTAAAAAATTTTCCCTGGTGGGGCGCCTGGGTGGCTCAGTCGGTGGAGCATCCGACTTTGGCTCAGGTCAAGATCTCACGGCTGGTGGGTTCGAGCCCCATGTCGGGCTCTGTGCTGACAGCTCGGAGCCTAGAGCCTGCTTCGAATTCTGTGTCTCCCTCTCTCTCTCTGCCCCTCCCCTGCTTGCACTCTGCCTCTCTCTCTCTCTCTCACTCTCTCTTGCTCTCTCTCAAAAGCAAATAAGCATAAAAAATGTTTTCTAATTTGCCCTCGTGAAAATGAAAAATTTTTTGTATCAAAAAAAATCAGAAACATGATTAAATTAGGAGAAAGCTGGGGTCAGAGAACTACATATATGACAGACGAAGAGTTACATTCTTAACATCGTTAGAAATCCATAACAGAAGGGAAATATGCTAATAGCAACATCAGCGAAGATCTCAAAATAGGTCCCTATTTCCTATAGAAGAAATACAAACTATCGACTTATATAAAAAAATGTTCAAGTGCAAAAATCTACAGCACCAATGACACTATTTTTTCATCCAGCAGGCCTCCCGCTGCCAATTTCGTCAGTGTAGTTTTTCTAAGCACGGCAGCCAGAGGGCGCCTCGTGAATCATGAGTCAGAACAAGTCACATTTCTATTCCAATCCCACGTCTGGTTCCTGTCTTTGTAAAATTATTATTCTAAAGTTTATTTCTTTCTTTTGAGAGGGGAGGGCAGACAGAGAGGGAGAACGAGTGTCCCAAGCAAGCTCCGCGCTGATGCGGGGCTCCATCCCAACTGTGGGATCGTGACCTTAAGCCCAGTCACATGCTCAACCAACTGAGCCACCCAGGCTCCCCTCGTTCCCCTTTTGTCTAGAGAAATCCATACCCCCCACGACCATGTAGCATCCCCCATTACCTCACTAACACATCTCCCACTCTCGCCCTCGCTCCCTCCACGTCAGCCTCCTGCCAGGTTGTTGTTTGAACACACGAGGTGGGATTCAGCCTCTAGAACCTGCTGTCCCCTCTGCCCAAAATGCTCTTCCCCCAGACATCCTCATGCCATGAAAAGTCTCTGGCTCCGTGAGGGCTCCCCTGACCCCCATACTTACAGTGGACCCCCTTCACCCCTTGTAGCCCCCGCCTCCCTCCCGTGTTTCACATGTCCCTGTAACACCACCTTCTGGTACACAAGATTGAAATGAATTTCATTAATTTCAATTAACTTCATTAATTTCAATTAATTTCATTAATTGCCTTTCTCTTCACACCTAGACTACAAGCTCCAGGAGGGCAGGGATTTACCCCTAGCCGTTAGCACACAGCCATGCACGTAGCAAGCACTCAATCCGTATTTGCTGAATGAATCAACCAATTAAAAAGGATAGTATCAGTGTTGTGCCAAGTCTGGGAAGTGGTTACTTTCACACCCTATCGATGAGAATGTAAATTGGTGCGATGTTTCTAAGGATGGTGTGGCAACAGGGGACAAAAGCCTTACAGACGTGTATCTCTTGTATAACATTAATTTTACTTCTAGAAATTTATCATAAGGAAATAACGTATTAGTTAGAACCTTTTTGGCGACAAAACACGAGAAGCCCTCAGGCTAGCTTGAGTAATAACGGTAGAGTGATTTATTACAAAAGTACATTATACGCCATGTTACAAAGGAAGAAAGGGAGAAATGCATGATGTGGGGCATTTAGACATCTCTGTCACACCCACTGTCTTAAGTCAAGGCTCTCCAGGAAACCGTTGGAGGCAGAGCTTTTCACGCAGAAAGTTATGGGCAGTGCTCTTTGTATCAATACCTGTGAGAGCGTGAGGAAACAAGGGCTGGGCAGAGGGCAAAGTTGAACTGGGCTACAGTTGCGATCGCTGCCACAGTCAATGGCATGGGGAGCTCTGGAGTTGTCCCAGATTGAGGCAAGGAACCCAGGCTTTTATACCCACAATCATTGGATGGAGGCTGTCCCTATGGGGGAGGGGGGTGTGACCTTCATCCAAGCAACCGCTTCAGTCCAAGGGCAAGGCCTGAGAAGTGACTCAGCTGTGAGCCATCAGCAACAGACATTCCTGGCATCTGGGAGAACCGATACCTCAGTCCTGGTGGAAGGATCTGGACAGTACACCACAGCATGGACTCTACCTATAGAACTTCAAGTTTACATTTCTTCTTCCAAGCCTTAGAATAACTGGAACCAGACCCTGGGGTACCGTCCGGGCTCGCTCTCTCTCATCTTTACTGTTTTCAGTGCAGCTCTTCCACTCTGGGCTGTTTTCTGTTTCTTACTCTACATGGTCAAAGATTGTTTCCAGCAGCCCCTAATTTAAACTTCACAGCTTTATCCTCAGAAAGAGGGTAACTCGGAATGGCGCAGGTTGGGTCAGTGTCCATCCGCCGATCTGCCAAACGACGATGGTAGAGGGGAAAAGCACGTGGCATAAAAATGTCGTAACCGTACGGGTTCGAGGAGGCAGGAAGAGGGACCAATCCATGCCGGCATGTGTCAGTCACATCCATAAAGCCAGACAAAAATGTCAAAGAATATAAACTAAGATGTTAACGGGGGCTTCTTAATCCTCTAATGTGCGACCACACCATAAGCACAAACTGTAAACAAAACTTTCTATTTGCTTTTGCAAAAATATAGGCTGGAGCAGGGCAACGTGAACCTTTGATGGGAATATTATCAATATCCTGCATGCTGCCCCCTAGGAGGTCCAGCACCCAGAAAGCCTATTGGGAATCCCTACATCAGCTTTTATATTTAGTTAATGTATTCACCATCAGGTGAGTTTGCTGACCATCCATGTGCTGCAAAAGATAAAGAAAAACACAACAGAACCTTACTCTTAATGAGCTAAGGACCCGGTAGGTAGAAAGGTAGAATGCATGCATGTGTATGTATCATTCATAAATATATATTGACAAATATGTGTTATATATTTGGGTGTATATATGTATTCAAATAATTAGTACAAAAATGTAAAATGTATTTAGACCCATACCTGGACTTGAAACACGGTTCTCTGGGAATTAGAAGGATTGGTTACTTCTGGGTGGGTGGCTTCACGGAGAATTTCAATTTAAATGATTGTTTTGGGATCTCAGCTGAACAATATCATTATATATTTGTTTGTTTGGATGGTTTTGTTTGTTTTAACCAAGCATCCGTATTAGCATATCACTATACCACCACGGTCTCTGCACAGGCTTGGAAACTAAAAGGAGAGCCCTAAAGAAGAAGTGACATTAAATATTTTCAGTTGAATAAAACTCTAACGCCAGCTTTGGGGGAGGGAAAAGTAGGGTGGAGTTTTAAGGCCCCATGGGTCTGGGAGAGTGGACAGGACTGTAGAATGTGGACGCTCTCCAGCTTGACTTTCTGACTCTGAGAGATGCCTCGATCTATCTGACCCTGATTACTGTAAGACAAGCAAACACCAGTTCTTCCCTGAAGGAGATCTTACTGGTAAAAAAAAAAAAAAAAAAAAGAAAAAGCTGGAGAAATGAATTAGCTGTTTCATTCCATTAAGTAATGGGATAAAAATGCATGTTGAATGGTAGAAAGCTTAATGTTTCCCATCATAGTTGGGGAAGGGGGGCAGGGGAGGCTTTTAGGACTAAAGGGAGACTTTGCTTCAATTTGCAGGGACAAACTAAATGTGCTAATGCTTGAGGATGAAAGGGGTGGAGAGCACAGAGCTGATGAAGAGCAGAGAGGAGAGCTGTTTTGCATTCTGGATGTTTTCTTCTTTTTGTTGGGACCAGTGCTTTATTTCACCCTGTCTCTAGAGGCTATCTTTCTCCAGTGTGCATTGTTCTTCACAAGAAACACAGGAAACACAGGAAGACATACCCCAAGACGGCTGGTTTCCCTTCCCAGCTCCAGAGGTAATAGGCACTTACATTTTTAAAGCCTGGGAATCAGACTAACCCAGAAAATGAGGAGCAATTAATGAAGCCACTCACGAATGCAATAAATGCTCGACAGGAGATTGTTCTTTCCACCTCAGATTAAAATTGTAAAATTTTACTTGTGAGCAAAATAAATTTCATCCTGACCCTCATCTGCTAAAGAATCTTAACTTTCCTTTTAAAAACTGTTACGTTTTTAAGTTTTTAAAAGTGACCCCTTGTAACCGGGCGAGCAATGTCTGGGTGTTCTGGTGGCATTGATAGTCCAACGCCAGGCAGGTTTTTTTCAATGTTTATTTATTTATTTTGAGAGAGAGAGAGAGATTTGGGGAGGGGCAGAGAGAGAGAGAGAGAGGGAGAAAGAGAGAGAATCCCAAGCAGGCTCTGTGCTGTGAGCACAGAGTGCGATTCGGGGCTCAAACTCACGACCCAGGAGAGACCTGAGCCGGAAGCCAGAATCGGGTTTTTACAAGAGTCGGTTGCTTAACCGACTGAGCCACCCAGGCGGCCCACCAGGCAGGTTGTAAGGACCCCTTTTCCTTCTACCTCTTCTTTCTACTGCTTAGCCAGTCACCTGTCTGTCTAAGTCACCCCCTACCAGTCACCATCCCCAGAAAGATTTCAGGGCAGGCTAACCCTCTCCCGGCATTTAAAAAATGTAGCTCCCCATCAATTATATAATGTTTCTTTCATTTGATCTGCCCCAAACATATAAAACTTCCCGTCAGAGCATTTTGCAAAATATTGAGTTCACAATAGGTGTTTGGGATATACACGTTGCTTGCTTTATTAATTGGACTCTGTCTCCTTGTGTATCTGAGCTCTTGGTACATTGTCGTCATGACTAAATGTTTTGCCAAATGAAAACGTATTTAAATTCTAAACTGGATTAAAATTGGAGCACCAATTCTAAACTCAATTTTTTAAAGAGCAAAATATTTGTTTAGGGTATCAGGCTAGCTTTTATCATAAAGGGTCCTCAACATGCAAACTAAGCAAGTGTATGTGAGTGTGCTAATGATAAAAATCTGTAGCTAGACCTTTCTATAGAGAATGGTAGTGTGCTTTAGTTAACCAAGCGTTGGAGCCCCGAGGAGGAATCCCGGACCCAAAGTTCCACCTTACCCCACAAGGTTGCTGGGAGTTTCGAATGAGAAAATGTTCGCGAAGCAGTTCACAGAGTTGCCTGCCAGTTGCCTGCCATTGTAAGCCAGGGCAAAATTTATCAGAATTTTGTCTTGGCCAGTCTCACTTTCTAATGAGAAGTCTGGATTTCTCAGCCTTTTTGTGTGTGGTTAAGAATCAAGGTTAGTGGCTAGAGAAAGACTAGAATTGAGAGGCAGGAGGACAGGGAGGGAGATTCTTGCTTGCTGGGCCAGTTCCTGGGTCTTCTGAGTAGTGAAGAATTTAGATACCAGGTGAAGGTTAAGGAGAGTAAACAGAAACAGAGAGACCAGTCTGCGCAGTGGGAAATAGCGGTGGAGGTAAGTGCAGGAAGCCCACATAGTAAGGGGTGGGAGGGAATTTCGGAGGTTCAAGAGTGCTCTGCTCCAAAACGGTTGTGGGAGATGACAAAAAAAAGGGGAAAAGGGATTTCAGGAAGTGTTCCTGGGAGGGATGTGGTGGCTACCCTGTAAGATTTTTCATGAAATGCAAGTAAAGACTATCGTTCCTTTTTAATCAC
>NW_024412395.1:55812037-55819147 GCF_014898765.1 Herpailurus yagouaroundi | reverse complement strand
AAAGACTATCGTTCCTTTTTAATCACTTTGGCCAGACGGACTCTTGCTCAGAATGCCAGTCTATGCAGAGACTAGGTCATTGGGATCCTGGAAGAGATGCATCCTATGATTAGCCCTGCCATTTTAAGCCATTTATTAACATAAATGAACACTTACCCACCCCTGAATAGTGTTTATATAAATGTAAAGCCTACTGGTTCACCGCATAGGACCAGACTTGGAATCCCATTTGAGGCTCAGCTGGAGATCCTAAAACATCCAGAAAAGACTTTCCCTAGTGTTGAATCAATTGTATATTTTGCAAGAGATTTAAATTATTTTGAAACTGGAAACCATGATGACAAAACAAGGGTCCGATTTAATGAGAAAAAAAAAATCCGATAGTTTTGTTGGCCTTGCATAATAGACAAGCACATTTTGCACAATAATCAACCACAATTTTAGCTCCCTGCAGGTCGTGTCAGTGATGTAAATCATCTGGGAAGCAAATATATAGGAGGTTAAAGCGTTGGACATTGTTGTTGTTTTTTTTAAATTTTTTTTCAACTTTTTTATTTATTTTGGGACAGAGAGAGATAGAGCATGAACAGGGGAGGGGCAGAGAGAGAGGGAGACACAGAATCGGAAACAGGCTCCAGGCTCCGAGCCATCAGCCCAGAGCCTGACGCGGGGCTCGAACTCACGGACCGCGAGATCGTGACCTGGCTGACATCGGACGCTTAACCGACTGTGCCACCCAGGCTCCCCTGGACATTGTTTTTATATGTGGGAAGAGATGGCTTAGTGAGGAGAGGACTTGTTAGCACAAGACTTGGGTGCTTACTTTCAGAGAAAATTGGACTTTTACTGAATATTGAGTAATTCAATATTGGAGGATGAGGATCCTCCTCAATATGGAGGACTGAGATAATCCTCAGAGAGAGCAAGAAAAGCCATTATTTGTTACATGTCCAACCTCTGCTTTATTTAATCCCCAGAGTGACCCTAAAAGGCAGACGTGTGCATTGCTTGCCCAGCCCCTTCTCTGTCCTCCAAGCTATGTAGTGGGTTTTCTTTAAGGAATTCATCTCAGCCATGAAATTTGGAAGGGTTAATCCACTCGAGTAAGGGGTAACTTGTGATTGGCCTATACTCACCCCTTCTCCCTGGCCACGGCAATGATTCATGGATGGGCATATATCCCAACTCACACCAACGAGAGTGAGATGTTCCAGGACTCTCTCTTCCCTTAGATGGAGAGGTGGGACTATGTGATGTCTAGAACCTCGGAAGCCATTTTGCTACCACAAGGGGAGAGTCAGGGAGATGCTGTGAAAGGGGAAGGATTCTGTGTTAGAGAAAGACAGCGACTGGAGAAATAGAGAAATGAGGTCCTTGGGGACATTTTTTGCACTGCTCGATCAGCCTTCCCAGAAACTCACCCTGACTCTGGGTTTGTCCGTGAGTAAATCTCTGTTCAAGCCAGGTTGAATTCCATTTTCTGTCAATTGCAACCTAAAGGTTGCAAACCAAGTGATACAGAGAGTACCTCAATTTTGCAGAAGAGGAAACTGAAATCCTACAAGATTTAAATCTGCCTCAAGTCACATAGATAGTGAGAGGTGAAGCCAACATTTGAAGCCAGATCTTTCTCACCAGTGTTTTTCAGGACTTAGTGTGGCGCTGGTGAAGTACTATGGGGCAGATAACAACTCCCCACTCTCAACCACAGAGTCGTTGACATTCAGTCTTAGAAGCTGTTTTATAGGCTATGCTTCCACTCAGTATTAAGAGGAAACAGAACATTCAGAGAACTTCTTTCATCATGCTTGGTTTCTAAGTTTTAGAATGGTCCACTCTGGTACTAGCCCTTTCTTCTCTCTATGGCGAGTAGTTTTTGTTCCTCACTCTCTAAACGTTAGCCTCATTTTCCAAGGATAGCAGAGGTGCTGGGTGACGTCCCCTGGAGCTCCTTAAAGGCTAGGCTCTCTCAAAGTTCACACCAGAATTCTTAGAATTTGAGAACAATTGCAGTAATAGGTAGGTAGGGCTTGAAGCAGGAGCCCTGTAATTCAGTTCCTCTCCCTTCAACCTATTCTACGCACAGATAACAGGTTCATCTTGCTGAGAGTCAGCCCTGACCACACCACTTCAAAAATATTTGCCCTGGTTTCCTAATGTCCATACCAGCAACCTCCAAAGTAGTGTGCATACCCCAAGATTTCCATTGTCTTATGGAAAGAAAAAGAAGAACTTCCAGGTATAGTTATTAGCTATTGTCACAAGGGAGGAGAAAATTCAGCTTTATTAGTATTTTATATACAGGTCAACACAGACTCCCTTACTCAATTTGTATGTTGGAAAGTCCCACATCATGTGCAAGTTACCCTGGGGGCCGAAAGGGTGACGCGGACAGCACAGGTGACCCATCTTTTCCCATTTGGCTCATTGCCAACTCACTGTCATTTACACGGCCAAGTTAATTGTTGGGGTTTTCTTTATTTACTTATTTTTGAGAAAGAGAGAGACAGAGACAGAGCGTGAGTGAGGGAGGGGGAGAGAGAGAGGGAGCCACGGAATCCAAAGCAGGCGCCAGGCTCTGGGCTGTCAGCACAGAGCCTGACGTGGGGCTCGAATTCACGAACTGTGAGATCATGACCTGAGCCGAAGTCGGATGCTTAACCAACTGAGCCACCCAGGCGCCCCTCAAATTAATTGGTTTTATGGGTTATATTATAGGCTTCTGAACAAAACTAAAACCTACCAAATGAACAGATGTCTTTAAAAGGTCCTTTCAAAGAAATCAGGCATTGACAGGCATACTAATAATATAAACACAAGTAAATGTAAGAGAAATGACAGAACTGATATGCCTCCTACCCCTTGCCTACTTGGTGCAGGCTCTTCATTAGCCAGGTTGTGAAGCAAAATAATGATCACATAATAAGAACAGGCTAGGAGTTGACTAAAAATTTAGAAATTATCAGGGAGACTTTAAAACGTGGATTTATATCATTAATGACAGATGTCACCTTAAGGGTATATTGTGCCTTGAGTTATTAGCTTATAACAATAGCACGTTTGTGTGTGTGTGCGAACGGATCATTCATGTGTTGGTGGTCAGTCAAAAATTTGTTACTGAAAATAGGGCATAAAAAACTTTGAGACCAGACTTTCGCATAATGCATACAAATTCCCAGTTGCCTCAAGAAAGTGTAGAAAGCCCACAGGGTTCAGATAATGTAGTGAGTATCAAGGCACCAGGTTAGCCTTCTATATACGTCCCTGACCTACATGTCTAGCCTCTCCTCCCACAAGTCCTTGTTACAGCCAAGTTGTCCTGTCCTCCTCTCATGATTTCCCACCTCTTTCCCCAAGATGTTCGTCATGTTCTTTTCCCTTACCGAAACCCTGCTTTTCCCTTTTCTCTGTTCCCTTTGCCCAATTTCTGTCCATACCTCGAAGCACAGCTTCATTCTTCATGAAGCCTTCATTCATTTTATCAGCCGGAAGTAATTTTTCTCTGCTCTGAACGTCCACAATATTTAATCGGTACCCCTCTTATGGCTCTTGTCATTGTCCCTTTATAAGGATTATCCCAAAGGACTGCACATTTTTAAAGATCTGAATACACGTTTGGTTCATCTTTGACTCCTTTGCTAGGATCTAGCACAATGCCTGATATAGCACAGGTCCTCAGTAAATATTTGTAGACTGAATGAAGGATGATTGGATGAATTCCAATTGGTGCATTGTCCTAAATGTCTGATATACGTTCTATTTCACAACAGTACACAAAGGAGCTTTATGAAAAATCCCTCACAGGAGTAGACACGATTTGAGCTCAAATTGTGATTTTACTCATGGAAATACACTTCTCTCTTTTTCAGCTCTGTTATTTAATTAGAGACTGTGTAATTCTCACCCAGAGTTCATAGCTATTTAGCTGATTTATAACTCACAATGTAATCAACTTGAATAAGTCATCTTATTTCGGACACCCACATTAACCAGAAGAACCATGGCCATATTAGGGAGATTTGATTTGCAGCCAAATCTCCTTCTACCCTCTTGAAAACAAAATCTGGCAGAACTCCAACTGCTCAAGTCAAATAGACATTTAGATATGCCCGGTGACCTCAGAAAAATACACACAAATGGAAATGCTGGCTTAAAGTACTATAATATGATTATAGTTCAGACAAAAACTTTTACTTGAGGGCAGCCATAATTGCTGTACTTCTAGCTAATGTGCGCTTGAAAATGTATTTGCTTTTAAGCCTATGAAAAATTCCAAAAGATCTGCTACAGTATTTACCAGGAAACAAGTATTCTCTTAAACAGGTATTAAAAACAGACCTCTTTTTACCCTTTCGTTTTCCTTGGCCACTCCCAACCAGTGGTCATTTTGACATTTCAAAATAAATTCTACAACAAAGTTAAAAAAAAAAAAAAAAAGGACCTGTGGCATTTAGAAGATTCTAACCCTGTAATACCTGTAGTCCTATCACCTACTACACTAAAATTTCTTTGAAAAAATTATTTTTAAATGTTTGTATTTATTTTTGAGACAGAGAGAGACAGAACATAAGCAGGGGAGGGGCAGAGAGAGAGGGAGACACAGAATCTGAAGCAGGCTTCAGGCTCTGAGCTGTCAGCACAGAGCCCGACGCAGGGTTCGAACTCACGGGCTGTGAGATCATGACCTGAGCCGAAGTCGGACGCCCAACCGACTGAGCCACCCAGGTGCCCGTAAACTAAAATTTCTTCTTCAGACTCAGCAATTAACAAGAAATCCATTATCTTGGGTCAGGGATAGAAGAACTTTTGAATTCCAATTTCCCTTCCCTTCTTACATGTGCACGCGCACGTACACACACACACACACACACACACACACACACACCTTCTACAAACACTTTCATCTCACTTTGGAAGTGATAAAATAAGGATTGAACAAACACTGCTCAGTAATATGCAATTTCAAATCTGTGCCTAACCTGTCACAAGGCACCTCCCCTTTTAGCATAATTTTGGTGGCATTATTTTCTGCTACTTCATAAGAAACGCTATGTAGGGGAGCTGAGAAAGTTTTCAATTCTTAAGGATTCTTATGTATTTTTCAAATTTTACTTCATTTCTAAGATCCAAGATTGCTCCTATGGATATAATTCAGGCACCCTCTGGTGGTCAGTAAAACACAGCTAACTCTCCAAAACATTAATCTGAATTATTTAAGCTTAACGGCCAAATTTACAGTTTATGCAAATAAGCCTGCATACCTTTTTTTCATCAACAGTCTAAATCTGTCTAAATTTTTGCACTCAAAGCAAATACTGCTTCCATTACTTGTATGAATATGCCTTTGCCGTATGAAAGTGTCATTTATAAGTCATGAAATTCCATGTAAATAGCAGGTATGATATTAATTCAGAAAGATAAAGATTAATTTATCTTCAGAAATATAAAAGCAGGGGACCCATCTGGATTAGGGGAAACATTACTAAAACATTAAAAACCTTAAGGAAAACATTACTAGGAAAACATTAAAAGCAGACCAAACCCACACTAAACAAATTCACTGTGGAAACAAATACTCTAACTGGTAACATAAATACTGGATGGAGAGAATGTCACACATGGCGATTATTTTAAATAAATAATTTAAACCCTAATTAGTATAACTGGGGCATAAAAAAAATGTTTCTATCACATTAGCAGAAATATGCTATGTAAGTTTTTCTTCAACAGCAAACTTCTGCACTATTTTGGGAACAGTGCTAACAGCACTGGTATTCCTAGTGTTTAAAGCTGTGTTGACATGATAAAGTGCTATAATTTCAACTTGTTATCGCGAGGCAGAAACCGCCTCATTAATTTCTGCTTCATTCAAAACTAAGGAACAAATCAATGTTTTCCAGCGGGAACAAAGCTAAATGAGCAACAAAAAGAAAACCCCAAACACTTGCAATATGTCATTAGTTTAAAATGTAGAAAAAAATTTAAGACCGTTTCCTAAACTCTGTTTAATCCACAAAATCTACATAAAAATGAGAAACTCTTTGGGGTGCCCGGTGGCTCAGTCAGTTGAGCATCCAGCTTTGGCTCAGGTCATGAACTGATGGTTTGTGAGTTTGAGCCCGGCATGGGCTCACTGCTGTCAGTGCGGAGCCCGCTTGAGATCTCCTGCCCCACCCGCCCTGCCCTTCCCCTGCTTGCACTCTCTCTCTCAAAAACAAATATTTAAAAAAATGAGAAACTGTTTTAGTAAATTTGGCCTGGATTGTTCAGTGCGTACTTTTAATTTTAATCCTATTAAACCTGAAAAGGGGTTTGCTCTGTGTACAATAAATACAATATTGGAGTAACATACTGAGGATGACATCACAGTATTGATATTTTAATAAAATATGACTTCTTTACTGTACTAGGTCTTTATGAAGATGTAACATATGACTCAGACTTAACCAGATATATCAGGACTTTAAATGTATTGAATGCATAAATAAGTGACATACTGAATATTCAAATAAAAATACCTTCTGTTTTATCCATAATCCAGTTAATTTAAATATTTTAAAATATCACAGGATGACAGCTAACTAAAAAGGACATTAGAGATAATATAGCCCCAGCCCTTCATTTTACAAATGAGGAAGAACCAGAAAGAATAAAACATTTGTTTGAAAATCTAACAACTAAGTAACAGCAAACAAATCTGGCCATTCTAGGTGCTTATGTGTTCAGCACAAAATTAAATCTTTCAATGAAAACATAAATGTTTTAAAAGTCATCTCATTCTTCACCCTTTTAAATAAACAATCCAAGGTACCGCCCATAATAATCACCCCCAAGGGGTTAACGCCCTTCCTTACATTGAATCTGTGGCCAAAAGGCTATTGCTTTATTTCTCACCAAAAGGTGAGAAAAGCAACACTCCATTCCTCATTAGATAATACAATATTATAAAAATGAATATTATTTTTCAAGACCTAGCACTTTGATCAAATATAGGAAACATTTTGTTATTAGGAAGTCAATCAAAAGGAATCACTTGTGAAAAACTAGAAACATCAGTAACATTTAGCTGTATTCTTTCAAATAGTATCCTAAAAACCTCTCTTGGGAGGG
>NW_024412395.1:55740587-55812027 GCF_014898765.1 Herpailurus yagouaroundi | reverse complement strand
GTGTGTGTGTGTGTGTGTGTGTGTGTGTGTGTGTGTGTGTTTTGGATATGGGCCCAGACTTGTATAGATAGAGGAAGGAGAGGGTACAATGTCCCCACCTGAGCCTGAGCTCAGCCTATCACTAAGATTCAGCTGTGTTTAGCCACAACTAGTGGGTGCAAAGCTGATCCAGCAGCTCAAGCTTGGCTGTATATTGGGAGTGTGAGTCTGAACACAGGATTGCTAATTTCCCCGGGATGCATCCCCCCCCACCCCCAGGAGAAGCCCCCAGGGGACAGAGGGATTTACCAGCCAACACTGATGCTCTGGTACCTCCCTAAGAGAGTTTAACAAATAGAAGAGAAAAGCACTTTTCCTCTCAACCTGATTGGACACATAGTTCTGAGTTGAAAAGCATGTGAATAAAGGCCCTTTGAGACAAAATTCAACTTCCCAAACTAGAAGAGACCCAACAATCAAAATGAGGACAAAATACCCCCCTTGCCACTCTGCTTCTAATACTAAACAGATTTTTCTTTTTAAATTCAAACCATGTACCGTCTAAATTGGTGGGGGATGGAGAGTGGGGGAGGTGGTCAGGGAGAACACCAGATGCCTCATATTTTCCTATTAGGTCTGCCCCTAAAAGGTATATACACACTTGGGAAAATCTTTTAACCACTGGGCCCTCAAGCTGCCCTCTCTCTAAATCGTGGGAGTTGGGTATCTTCCTGTTTAAAATTCCATGCTTCTATGTGAGAAGTAAAACATTTTAGTTACAAAGTATAACTTTCTGAGATTACAAAGGGTATCTGGGGGTTAACCTAGAGTCCCGGAATAGGCCACAATCCCCCTGAAATTGTGTAAAACAATTTTGGTGAGTCTGTGTGCATACATAAGCATTTTCCGGGAAGAGGGATGTATTTTCATCAGAGCCTTAAAGGGAAATTAAGTCCCCCAGAAGGTTGAAGATCACTGGTTGAGGCAGCAAATGGTGTCTTTAGTTTCTGATTTATCTGATTGCAGAGCAGATCAGCAATCTTTACATGGTTATAAAATCTGTCCCACAAAGCCTTCTTGAGTAGCTCATTTATCTTCATGAGCTGTGTTTGTAATTTTTCATGAGCAGGAAGGCTGCTCAAAATCAAGTCCTTTTCATTAAAGATTTAAAATTGTGGGGATTTCAAGATTTATTTTGATATTCGTGGCTAGAGAACGATTTTACTCCCTCAGAAAATTGCAAGCATACAGCATCTTACACATTTGCCTCTTCATGTTGAATTATTTTACTATTTCTTTTTTCTTGAGTTAACTGACATGAAACAAAGGCTTGGCTCCTCCTTCAACCGGCTTTTCTTTTTCTCCTGATGCTAGAATCTGCTGTGAAATGATGAAGAATTAACTGTGGTTCTATTTGTAGCAGCAATTTTCATTTTTTGTAACGATTTGATCCTCAAGACACATTAAATAGAAGGTATTTATATAATGTTCTTAAAAGAATTGGTTGAGATTTGAGAGAAGCAGAAAATGACATTAGGGAATCTGAGGAACTGAAAGAGCAAAGATGCACGTAGGAAGAAAGGAGAGCCAGAGAGAAAATCTACATGATTAGATACTGAAACAGTATCAGATCTGTAAGAGAAACAAGGAAAGGAGGGGCGTTTTTCTACACAGGGAACAAACATAGCAACTAGAGAACGCTCAAGTTTTGAATACATTAAATGAAAACGGCACCAAAACACCACTACCGAGCTTTTCAAGAACATCTTCTGGCTGATAATCTCAAGGCGTTACACGGCTTTTTGTCAATTAAGGCAAAGACAGAGGCGAGCAGAGAACATCACAGAAAGATGTTGCCAGTGATGATCAGATAAATGCAACAAGCTCAGGGGAACACTCTTTTGTGGTAAAGAAGAGGTGCCAATCGGTGACAAATGTTGATTTTTTCCCGAGGCAATATCAAAGAGGTGTAAAGTAAAAGGAAGAAAATTGGGTTTAAGCACTGGCCTTGTAACAGATTATTTTAGGCAATTCCAGATGCTTTTTAAACGACCCCTGTTTCCTCAGTTACGACAACCTGAGCAGTACCCCCAGTGGCTCTAAATCCAAGGGGAAAGAAAGGCAACAGCCAGGGTCTCCACTGGACTCCAGGCTCCCTTCCCGAATCCTATAGCTTCAGGTCTCGGCCTCCAGACTCTCCGTTAACCCCGAGGGCGCCGGGCGGGAGATTTATCCTCAAACGAACCCGATCCCCGGATGACCCTGGCTGGGGACGTGTATTCAGGGAGCATCCTCCTGCCACTCTTCCTCTTTCGAGTAACAGCTCAGGGTTTCTCCCCTCCGCGCCTCCGCAAATCCCATTCAAGAAAAATGCCTGGGATTTCGCCTAAAACGCCCCCGCCCCCGCCGGGCTCCGGGAGGCCGCCTCCCGCGCGACCCCGGGCGGCTCCTCCGGGCCCGGGCCAGGAGGGGCGCGCGCCCCCGGCCCCCGCGCGCGCCCGTTGCCATGGGAACGCAGCGGGTTCGGCCGCCCGAGGGGCAGGCACGAGGAGGCGCAGGGGCAGATCCGGTGGGAGACGCTATCGCAAGATGGCGTCTGCGAGGCCGCGGGATGCGGAGTGAGCGCGCCCCGCCGGGGGCCCCGCGAGGCTGCTCGTCTCCCCGCCGCCGCCACTGCGGCGCCGCCTCTCCGCCTGCCATTGCGCCGCGGCCGAGCCCACCGCCTCGCAGGTATCGCCGTCCGCGCGCGCGCTCCGCGCAGTGCACAGATGGCAGCGACAAGTGCCGGCTCGCCTGGGGCTAGCGGGTCTGCCCCTGTGCGGGTGCGCCTGACAATAACGCGTAAATAACTTTTTCTTGCAGCGGCCCCCAGCGCCCCGGCCTGCAGCCTCCCCGCGCGCCCGCGCCCCACCACGCCCCTCCGACTCCCCGCTCCCTCCGAGGTGTGAGCGCTTCGGGCCGATGCGGTGATCTCCGGCCGGCCTGGGCGGAGCGCGTGGACTGGCGGGCGGCGGCGAGCACTTGGCGAGCGCCTTTACAATGGCCCTGACCCTGTTTGGTAAGTGCAGCCCTCGGACCGCGCCCCTGCAGGTGGGCTGCGCCCGGGGTGGGGGGGCGGAGGCCCGGGGCGCCCGGGGAGGGGATGCCGCGCGCGGAGTCGGGCGCGGGCCGGGGCGGCGGAGTTGGGGCGCCTGGGGCGCCGGGCTTGCTCCCTCGCGCCTCTCCCATTGTTTCCTCTCCAGGCAGGGCCGATGGGCGTGTGCTCCCCTGGCCAATTCTGGGCTGGGAGTCTCTGAGGTCCTGGGTGTTTTGTCAACGGAGGATTATTTAAGATGCCAACTTGGGAGAGAAGTTAGCTGGTTGTTTCCAAACCTACGTTTATCAAGTCAGTAAATAAAGATCCTGCAAAGTTTATTTATTTTGAACAAGATGTCTGTGCATCCCAACCTCCCCGGAATTGCCAAATGCACGTATTGAGTCTTATGGGATTTGGGGGGTGATTTTTGGAGTCGGCATATTTCGTTGGAAAGAAGAATAAGTGATGAACTGAGTAGTTATTAAAATGGAAAATGTTTGTTCTAACAAATACGGAAGCAGACAGAAGAAAGTTGGTTTCTGGAAGATAAGTGATCTCGGGAGAATAACTTCGAGTATTTTAGGAAAGATGTTATTTCTATGATGTAATTACTGCAACACTGTTGTTTCAGTGGTTAAGATTTCAAGGTTTTTTGTTTTTATTTTGTTTTTGTTTTTTGTTTTTTACCCTGGAGTATATAATGACAATGGGCTGGGAAGAAGGGCTGAAAAGATACATTGTTTCCTATTACAGAAACAGTCTATGGTACACATGTACCTCCCTTTAAGAAAACTCAATATGTGAAAATTTAGATGTTCAAAGTAGTATGATATGTACTGATATATAGTACTATGAAGCTGATAGCTACAAGGATGGTCTTAGTAAGTTACTCATAATATCAAGTTGCCAGTTACGTTTTAATTGCGTCATTTGATCAAGCACATTGTAGGCATAATATACCACAAATGCTTTTTCCTGTAGATAGACTGAACTAATCTGCTGGAATCAAAACGTTACATTTATTTAATCATCTTATTTTATAAATTAAATTAGATGCAGGGAGATTATTTTCCAAGGTCACATGGCCCTTTTTTGGGGCAAAACTGAGCCCAGAACACAGTTTGCCAGTCTACACTATGTTTACTTTGCCAAAATACCCACAGTACTAGAAATGACTTTTCTTATTTGGTGTTAGTTCTCTTTAGATGCTTTAAAAAATGTTTCTTCTTTTTCTGAAAGAAAAATCTCACTATTGTTTTCCAATACCTTGTGTCTAATCTGCATCGTTTAGAAGAAGCATTTTTTCTTCAGTGTGGACTTTTTGTACAAAATTTAAAAATGGTGGAAGGCTTAAGTCATAATTGATATTTGCTGTCGAAGAAGCATTTCTCTTACACTGTTGTAGCTAATACATAGCAGTAATATTTCCCGAAGTAAATATCCCCTTAAACTGTGTTTTTTTTTGTTTTGTTTTGTTTTGTTTTTACTAAATTCATTTTCCTTCCTTAAAGAGTCTGCATTTTCGTGGTTTTCAAAGGTAAGGTTTACAAATCAACCACTTTTTGAATGCTTGACGTTCTCAGTGAATAAAACAGATAAATTGGGGATAAGCACAGTGAGTGATAAGGTTCTTTTATTTTTTATTTTTTTTTTTACAACGTTTATTTATTTTGGGGACAGAGAGAGACAGAGCATGAACGGGGGAGGGGCAGAGAGAGAGGGAGACACAGAATCGGAAACAGGCTCCAGGCTCTGAGCCATCAGCCCAGAGCCCGACGCGGGGCTCGAACTCACGGACCGCGAGATCGTGACCTGGCTGAAGTCGGACGCTCAACCGACTGCGCCACCCAGGCGCCCCTGATAAGGTTCTTTTAAAAGGCTTCCTAAGTTATTAAATCTTTACTGAAGTAGAGATGAGGAAAAGAAGGGCACGGATTTGAGTTCTAGAAGCAGATAAACCACTCTCACCCCTCAGAATCAATAAAGTGTCTTTAAAATTTTAAAGTCAACTGGTGCAAAAATAGAACTCAATTTACAAAATCTAATTTGGTGACAATTTTTGAGAATATTTTCCTGTTACAAAGCAAAGTACACCTGTGTGCGGAGGCTGTTTTCCTGTAATGGTAGAGCGGTAGACGTTCTCAAAGGTTCATTGCACACCACTCCTCAGTCATCTCCTCTCTGTTAAAAATGTAGATTCCTTCGGCTACAGAGCCACAGAATCTGCATTTCTAGAAGGGGATTTTTAAAAGGATTCCCCTGCGGGGCACCTGGGTGGCTCAGGTCATGATCTCACGTGAGTTCGAGCCCTGCATCGGGCTCTGTGCTGACATCTCAGAGCCTGGAGCCTGCTTTCGATTCTGTGTCTCCCTCTCTCTCTGCCCCTCCCCCGCTCATGCTCTGTCTCTCTCTCTCTCTCTCTCTCTCTCTGTCAAAAATAAATGTTAAAAAAAAAAAAAGGGATTCCCTTTTCTGCCGCTCTCAAGTTTGAGAGCCATTGTATTAAAGATAAATATGAGATTTTCTCATATTTGCCCAATTCAAAATAGCCTTGGTATGTATTAAGAGCAGTCCCCAACAGTTAGAAGAAATGGATTTTTATTAAAAAAATTAAAAAAAAATTTTTAATGTTCATTTATTTTTGAGTGAGAGACAGAGCGAGAGAGAGCATGAGAGGCGGAGGGGCAGAGAGAGAAGGAGACACAGAATCCAAAGCAGGCTCCAGGCTCCGAGCTGTCAGCACAGAGCCTGATGCAGGGCTCGAACCCACAGAGTGCAAGATCGTGACCTGAGCCGACGTCAGAGGCCCAACTGACTGAGCCACCCAGGCGCCCCTAAAAAATTTTTTTTAATGCTTATTTATTTTTGAGAGAGAGAGAGAGAGAGAGAGAGAGAGAGCAAGCCAGGGAGGGGCAGAGAGAGAGGGAGACACAGAATCTGAAACTGGCTCCAGGCTTTGAGCTGTCAGCATGGAGCTGACACGGGTCTCAAACCCACAAACCTCGAGATCATGACCTGAGCCAAAGTTGGACACTTAACCAATTGAGCCACCCAGGTGCCCCAAAATGGATTTTATTTCGGAAGTTACAGTTGACCCTTGAACAACATGACCCTTGAACAACAACATTAGGGGTGCTGATTCCCCACATAGTCCAAGATCCAAGTGTTAACCTCTCATTCCCCCAAAATGCAACTACTAATAGTCTGTTGTTGAACAGAAGCCTTACTGATAACAGAAGCAGTTGATTAACATGTATTTTCTATGTTATGTGTATTATATACACTATACTCTTACAATAAAGTAAGCAAACATTATTAAGAAAGTCATAAGGAAGAGAAAATACATTTATAAGTATGGTACTAGTTTTATTGAGAAAAATCCTTATATAAGGGAACCCATACAGTTCATATCTATTGTTCAGGAGTCACCTGTACTACTTTTTAACTAGTTTAGTCAGAAGTACCTCCTGTCCCTTTGTATTTACTCTTAATAACCAACTTACAGCAGAGGAGCAATGAGGTATTAAAGTTCTGTGAGATGATAGTGAGGAGAAGATAGGAACAAGAAACTGGACGAACGTAACTAAGCAGTCATCAAAGTCAGAGCTCAGTAGGTTTCTACGAAAGCCCTAACCACTGCCAGGATCCCATCTTGTGCATCTTGGGTGTGTTAGTTGGTAAGGTGAGTGTCTTATGTCAGCTTGGGCTCCTGGAGAGAAATACCATAAACTGTGTGGCTTACACCCCAGACATTTATTTCCTGGAGTTTTGGAGGCTGGGAATTCTAAGACCAGCATGTCTGTAGGAAAGGTCTCTGGTCTTTTCTGCGGGCACTAAACTCCTCTGGAGAACTGCATCCTCATGGCATCATCTAACGTAATAACTCCCCAGAGGCCTCGTTTGCACAAATACTGTCACCTCGGGGGTTAGGGCTTCAACGTGGGAATTTATTGGAAGACACAGTTCAGTGCTTAGCAGCCAGCAATAGAGTCTCGTTTTTTTTTTTTTCTGTTTTGCTTTATGTTTTACATTTCCGTTCAGGTTTTTTTTTTTTAATCATCGTAAAGAATATTCTTTTTATGGGACATTAGTTAGCTTCATTTTAAAAAATGAGAGCCACTAAAATGACCCAATACAGTTTTCCATTTATATACGTTTAGCATATAGTATGTTGTAGCAACTCAGAATAGCTGTCAAATTAAGCTGAAGTGTAAAAACTGTCGTATCTTATAGTCACTATTAATCACCTTTGCTGTTTGAAAGGATATTTTTGTGCAAATTTCTGTTTTATCTGTGACAAAAGAACCAGACCCCAATCCTTCCTGATTTTGTGGCTCATTTGGGAGTTGAAAATGTGCATTTTTGGGAGTTCAGGAATTTGTTAGCATTTTTCTCCCCTTGTAGATGACTAGACCTCTCAATCATCAGCACCAATACAAGTAAGTTTTAAATCCTCAAATCCTAAAAATAATCCAAATATAATTCATGCTTTGCTCACTCACCTTGCTCATTTGTCCAACATACCTCTATAGCACGTTCAAGAGACATGGTCCTGTCTCATTAGAGCTTACGTTCCAGAACTGTAGTGTAAGCTCCGGACTACTTATCTCCAGTAGGATTCGTTAGAACGTCCCTGACTGGGAAGCACATGTTCTCCAATTATTGCTGGGCCAAGAGGAAATTCTCAGATCATCTAATTTAGGACTTTCTAGCTGGTCTACCTCACAGAACTCCCTGACTGGCCACACCAGTAAAACCCTATTTGACAGAGCTGGGTGAAAAAGCATCCTGCCAGGTTATCCTTTGGCGGGAATGTCTGTCATTTATAGCTAAATGGGGCTGTGGTTTACAGCTCAAATGCTAGGAACTCCGTGACAGTCCAGCTGGGCTGGCTAAACCCTGAATAAGTCTCTTCCCTGTCTGTGTAGAATTAGCTTTGGCATTGCTCCCCTCCCCTTTCTTTTTTCTTTCTTCTTTCATTACCTGTCACTGTCACCACTGCCGTAGATCACTCCTAATACTTAGGATTTCACTGTAATTTCTGACCTTTCCACAGACTTTTATACCGTCATAGAAACCTTTTTATTATGCTGCCGGGCACACCTGCCTTTGGGCCTCTTTGTAGAGATCCTTTGAGCAGTTAAATGGTAATGGTGTATTCTTTGTGATGCAGTCAGGAAAATTTTGATTTTCTGTGACTGCCCTGACATTAACATTGGTTTTTAAAAAGACAAATCCACTATGCATCTTCAGTATGATTTATTTGACCCAAAGCCAATTTTGTGGGCATCTCCACTTGAACACACTCTCTGCTAAATAAACATTTTTATTTTTCGGACATTGCTCA
The DNA here is from genome assembly GCF_014898765.1 of Herpailurus yagouaroundi. Taxonomy (NCBI): domain Eukaryota; kingdom Metazoa; phylum Chordata; class Mammalia; order Carnivora; family Felidae; genus Herpailurus; species Herpailurus yagouaroundi. The sequence goes on along the minus strand of NW_024412395.1, from coordinate 55,803,625 downwards.
TCAAAGAATATGAGAGGGAGTTACCTAAGCAGCAGTGGTGAGATCAGGTCATGATGTCACGGTCACGAGATCGAGACCCCTCTCGAGCTCCGTGCTGACCGTGGAGACTGCTTAAGATTCCCTTTCTCTCACTCTCACTCCCATTCTCATTCTCCTTCCTCTTCTCGCTCTCCCTCTGCCACTCTCCCTGCTCATGCTCACACTCTCTCTCTAAAGAAAAAATCACCATCCTTATTTAAATGCTTGTGCATATTCTCTTCCTGGTATCAAAAACTTAATATTTCACCTTTAAAATTTTTCTCTTGATGTGTGGTGACTTGGTATAATGCAAGAGAGATAAAAGAGTTACAGTTGCTATAACTCTGATAGTTACCATCTGTGTACAATGTAAAAAGATTATTGGTGATGCTGTCTTTTGAGTGACATTTGTCCCTGCAAGTAACAGTCCTATAAGCAGCCTGATCTTTGAAGATAGAGTGATGTGTATAATTATAAAACTTTGACGTGTTTGTCAAGAAGAGTTGCAATTTCTTTTAGATCAGTATTTGTCCACTTTTTAAAAAAACATCACCCTTCATAAGAAGTTGTAGGCATTTTTTTCTTAATTGTTTTCTTCGTGAAACTTTAAAAGCAGAGGTACGCTGTTTCTTTACACAGTGTATGTATATCTGCCTTACGCACAAAAAGAGTGAGGTTTTTGATCCCCAAGAGCTAATTTTTTCTCCCTTGAAAACAAAGGTTACCTTCAATGAGAATACATGTTTTAGACTAATCTAAAGCAATCATAAGAGAAATAGGCAGAAAAATACTGTTTGGTCATGCTTTGTGTGGCATATAATAATAGTTCTGAAGGAATGATGTTAGTAAAAGAAGTTATACATTTTTCATTGGATTGGGTTCACCCTAAGAATTAAGTAAACTTAATTTACTATCATCTTGAGAGCAGCCATAAAAAAGGTTTAGGGAAATCTTTATTAGGGAAACCCCAGGCTGGGTTTTGTGTAGCTTTTGTCCAAGTCCCTCTAGTAATAATATCCTTTGATAGAGATATTTGATGTTTTCTCAGTCTTATATAAAATATCAGTAACAGCACCTTTAAAAAACTTCATTTTTTGTCCACCATATATAAATGAAGTCACTGAACTTTCTTTGCAAACCCAACTCAAGACAGGTCCCTGAGCCTGGCCTTATGACCGAATTACCAGCCATAAGTCATTCTTACATAGAAAATGATTCTTACAAGCTTTGATTTTTATTTATTAATACAGTCTTACTATCCTTAAAAAAACAAAATAGGGAGAAATTAAGAAACAATGGTGTGACTGTGTTTTACACTGAAAAGTCATATAGAATTAAAAAAAAAAACCTGTCTAATAAAATAGAGTTATAAATATGCTTTCTTAATTTGGCTCCTTATTTCTAAAAACCATAATGAATGCTTTGTGAATATACTAAAAACCACTGCCTTGTGTATGTTAAAGGGTGAATTTTATGGTATGTGAATTCTATCTCAGTGAAGCTGTTATTAATTTAAAAATTACCTGGAGTAAGGAGGCCAGATTGAATAGAAGAAAGGTTTACTTAAACTAAAAAACAGAAATTACTATTTTTAAAATAATGGTTTTATATCCAGGAATGTTTTAGAAGTGTTCATGTTTTTAGACAGATTTTTTTTCTTTTATTCTCCAAGAATCAAAAAACAAAATCAAAAATTGATAGCTTAAAAATGCCCGTGCCTGTTTTGAATAGTTGTTTTAAATTTAGAAAAGTAAGCACTTCTTGGAAAGGATGCCAGCAGTTGGGGGATCTGTGGGAGAAGGGAAGGTCAGTCAGGCCCCTCTGTGGCTGGCTGCCCTGGCAGGGGGCCACCTCTTTGTGTTTCCTCTGGCCACACTAAAGGTCGTCCTCTCCACTCTGATTTTTACCTTTGAATTTCTTTGGACCGTGTATATTTCATGGTGTAAAACAAGTAGAAGAGAAGATGTAGTCCAAGAAACATCTCCCTGCACGAATAGATTTTCATGACCACAATTCAAAAACTGAGCAACCGTTCCTCTTCTTTAAACTGCTAATCACATCTAATTTCCCATTTGTGCCATTAGCACTTGTCTTCAGCCCTTACGGTATATTCTTTCTTTTAAACAGATCTATGTATGTATATATGTATTTACATATGTACGTATGTGAGTGTGCATGTAGGCAGATTCCGTGCCCGATGTGAGGCTTGAACTCACGACCCTGAGATTAAGAGTTGTATGTTCTACCGACTGAGCCAGCCAGGTGCCCCTGTATCTTTACCTTTTATATAGAACTTTGTTATCATTTTTTAGCTCCTTAATGCCGTGAAATGACTTCGTGAGAAGTGATTTCAGGATTTGAAGTAGCTTGTGCTAGGTAGGACAGACAGGCGTTCATTTAAGGGATATGTAAATATCTGCCTGACTGAAATGTTTCCCCTGCAGTCCTTCCTTGGTGAATGAATTTTACACCATTAGACTTCAATTAAAGCATGGATTCTTAGCCTGTTACTTATGAGGAAGAACATGCTAGATATAGATACGTGTCTTCGTATAGCATGAAAGAATGATTTTAATTTATGAACTAAAGATCTTAAAGTACTCAGGGCAAGCATTTTGACTGAGGGAGCTGTGCTGTCAGAGAAAAGAAAGTGGTGGCCTTTATGTAGAGGGTGAGGCATGACGAAGAAGGAGGAAGTGTAATAAACAGAACAGTGTAAAAGCCTAGGGCATTTGGGATTAGGGGCAAGAAAGGATAGGACCGTAGAGTGAGAGAAGGGAGTAGGAACGAGCTATACTATTTCAGAATTTTTCTGAGGGTAGCTCTGAGGCTTGGGATGTGTTTCTTATTTTGTGATTTGTTTACTCATCTGTTCAGTGAATGGAGGGCCTAAAATGTGCCAGGTATGTATTTAGTTCCTAGTCTCAGGAAGCTTCGGCTCGCAGTGGAGGCGGACGGACGATAAAAAAATGGATGGTGTGCCCGGTGCCTAGTGCTATGGAGAAGTACAGAGCAGGGTGAGGAGATGGGGCTGGCTGTCCAGCAACATGTCCGGGAAAGCCTCACGACCAAGGTGGATTTTGAGCAGAGACTTGAGGACCGCAAGGGGATGAGTCGTGTGAAGTGGGGGCATCACCTCATGAAACAGGCTTTGAGGCAGGGGTGTGCTCGCTTGACGATTTTGAGGAACAGAACGAAGGGCAACGTGGCTGGAGCGGAGTAAGCTAAGGGAAAGCAGTGGGAGATGAGACAGAGCTGTCCTTGGGGAGTGGAGGAGCGTTGGGCTCAGGTTATGCAGGGCCTTACAAGCTGTGATGAAGATCAGGTTTGACTCTGTGAGATGGGTACTTCCGTAGTGCGTGGAGTAGAGGAAAGTGCTCAGATTTGGGTGTAAAAGAGTTACGGTTAATACAGTGTCATCTGTACGTTCTGGTCTCATTTTCCTTATATATAAACAGGCGAGTAATTCCCTCCCTCCGTTTGTGCGGAAATAAATGAGATCGTGTGTGTGAGGTTCTTAACACGGTGGTGAAGATAGACAGTAGCTGATGTCAGTATCATTGTTAATTGTTGATGTTAACAAAGATCCACAAGAGAAAGATCCACTTGAGAAAGTGGCTCTACAATATTTCCGTTTATGGGTGTTGCTAAATGTGCCATTTTGTACTTTGAGGATGCTCCGGTGGAGACCCAGTTCGGGGATATACATTGAACAACCAGATGGACTTCTAATAGTGCCGGATGCTTGATACTTCCTATTGTACTCTGAAACTGTGAAAAGCACACTCACCAGTGCTGCTGCTTCGGGAGTAATCCAGACTATAGTCAGTTCTAGCCCCTGCCCTTTTAGCGCTTAAAATATATCAGGGATTGTAAGCTCAATGTCTGCTATGTCATAGGTACTCAGTCCAGGTTTACTGAGTGAATAAATGAACAAATGAAGAATTCCTAGCGGGCCGTCACTCTCTATACTTATCCTGTGAGCAACCTTGAATCAGTTTAAAAATTTGCTTTCATTTATCTTTTTTTCTAACTTTATTATTTTGGGTTACTCTTATGTTAGAGTCCAGAATTGGAAATTTAAACCTGTCTCTTAGAATTTGGTTAGTCTAGGGGCGCCTGGGTGGCTTTCGCTGGTTAAGTGTCTGACTTCGGCTCAGGTCATGATCTCACAGTTCATGAGTTCGAGCCCCATATTGGGCTCTGCGCTGTCAGCTTGGATGCCTCTGTCTCTCCCTCTCTTTGCCCCTCCCTTGCTCATGTGCATACGTGCTCTCACTCTCTCAAAAATAAGTAAACATTAAACAAATTAAACAAATTTAACAAACAATTTAAACAAATTAAAAACAAATTAAAAGGATTTGGTTAGTCTAACAATTTACTTCCCTACTTCTCCAGTGGGTCCCCATCACCATTAAGTCCAAATTCCCTAGTTTGCATATTAGGCTGTTAGGATAAGACCCTTGCTTACCTGTCTGGTCTCATCTCTTACTGTCTCCTCTGTAAGAGGATGTGCTTCAGCCATCTTGAACTTCTTGAAGTTTCCAGAAAGGATTATACTCGGTGTGCCTTTGGCACAGTCATTTCCGAGGCCCTTCTTTGCACTCACATATCTCTACACATCTTGCAAAACTCAGTTTGAATAGGCTTCTCTTCTAAGTAGTCTGGTGCTGTGAGTTAGTTGCACCTTTTCTGCATCAATTGTACCCTGTGCACATCTCTGTCCTACCACTTATTATGTGGTGACATAGTGGTTGGTAGACATATTCTCTTGTCTTTCCTTTTAGATGAAGTTCCATAATGGGAAAGTTGTAGCTTTCTTCTTTGTATCCTCAACAGCCGCCACAGTGTCTGATGCATCCCAGCTACTCAATAAATACTCGAATGAATGTTGGATATTACAGTAGGCTACTGTGTTTCTTAAATTTGGGACTTAAGTTCAGGGCCCAAATCAATATGATGCACACCCTCTCTTTATTTTTTTGTTCATTTGTTAATTTTTTTAATACAGTAAAGGTGCTATTATGTCATCTCTTGGTTCCATAGTCTAATATGGATTTCCCAACTGGAAGCTTACAAGGGCTTGAATAAAATGGAAATCTCCCTGGGAGCAGATTCTTTGAGGTTTAACTATAGTATTACTAACCATCAGCAGATGTTCCTAAATTATTTGGCATAATTAGATAACAGATTCCACTTCATTAAACTATTGTTCCTTTTCATTTCAGTGGTACAAAGGAATTGCACATAAATTAGCTTGGTTTGTTCACGTTTTACCCTCACAGAAGGGAACATAATCAAATTGAATAGGAATTCAGTATGAAAATGGCTAACTTAACCTTTTAGAGGTCTGAAAATAAAAACAATATAGTCTTTCTCCCATAATAATAAATCTGTGTCCTACATGAGCTACAGATTTAAATGTGCTACAGATTTAAACATTCATATTTCTGAATGCATAAAAGAAAAATTTCATTTGTTATTTATTAATACCTCTCATTGTTCCAGAAAGAAATGAGGTGATTTACAAAAAAAAAAAAAAAAAAATATATATATATATATATATATATATATATATATATATATATATAATGCGAGAGGGCTGAAAATAATCAGCATGGGAATTTGTTTTTTTCTCCGTCTTGTCTCATTAGTTTCCTCCTCTCCCCTGGCTCCTTCCCCTTACATTAGAGCCATGCTTTCCTGGTCAGGGTGAGAAAGCCTTTCCTCAGCTTTGGAACCCTGTTGGGTACCAGCCTGAGTTACTAGTGTTCCATCTCTTGGCAGAAGTTTATTGAAAGAGCATTCTGTATGTCCCACCTCCTCTTCTTGGGTGGCTGTTTACTCATTAACCCTGTCTATACCATCTCTTCCTAGACAGTGTTTGATTGTACTTCGGTGTTTGGGAATGTCATCCAGCACTAGGGAAAAGGACAAGTCTGAAGAAAAAAAATTTCTGACACCTGTTTGGGGCGCCTGGGTGCAGTCGATTAAGGATCTGACTCTTTTTTTTTTTTTTAATTTTTAATGTTTTTATTTATTTTTGAGACAGAGACAGCATGAGCAGGGGAGGGGCAGAGAGAGAGACAGAGACACAGAATCCAAAGTGGGCTCCAGGCTCCGAGCTGTCAGCACAGAGCCCAACGCGGGGCTTGAACTCACAGAGTGTGAGATCATGACCTGAGCTGAAGTCAGATGCCCAACCAGCTGAGCCACCCAGACGCCCCAAGGATCTGACTCTTGATTTCCTCTCAGGTCATCATCTCACAGTTGTGAGATCGATCCCCACGTCGGGATCCATGCTGGGTGGCGGAGCCTGACAGAGATTCTGTCCCTCTCTCTCTGCCCTTCCTACCCCTCTCAAAAAAACCAAACAAATGAGGAAGACTTAATCAAGACTATCGTGGTAGGAACACAGTAGGAAAGAGGGAGTATGAGAACTTAACTCCAAATATGGGAACGAGAGAGGATTTATAGCCAAGGAGCAGGTTGCAGGGTATGTCAGGGGATGAAAAGTACTAAGAGGAGACAAAGTAGGGGGAACTCTTGCTAACCTGACCTAACAGGATTCTTGATGAGGGCAGGTCAGGGTGATCAGATATCAAGGGTGAGGGTGAGGAATTTGATCAGATGTCAAAGGTGGGAGGGTTCTTTCCAAACTGACATAGGAGAATTCGTGCTCAAATGTCGTTGCAGGCCTGGTAAGACCTGGGGACAAGGCTGACGCTAGTACAGAAGAGGGCCTGGCAGAGCCTGACTCAGGTTTGGTCAAGGGGAGCTTCCTGTCACGGCCACTACCTCTTATTCGGCTTCTGTTGGGCCGGAAGTGCCTTATCACTTAGTAGCCAGTGATCAGTGGCTTCCCCTCAGTCCTCATATTTGGTCGTTCTGCACTCTTTGCTACTTTTGGCTGCCTCTTTCTGGAATCTTCTTTCTCTTGTCTCTCAGGGCATTGTGTTCTCCCGCTACTCCTTCTCTTCCCTTTCACTGTTCTTCAGTCTCCTCTGTTTGCTGCCCAAAATGTCTGCTTTTCAAGACCAGGCCCCCCTTTCTCCCTTGGGAGTATGTCGGCTTCAGTACTGCGCGCTCCGTGGGTGATTCCCGAGTCTCTGACACCAGCCCTGCCCTGGCCCCCCCTCTGAATCTCTGTCAGGATTTCCTGCGGACTCCAGACAGCACACGGTCCCAGCGCCAGATCCTTAGCTTTCCTTCTTCAAGCAGCTTCCCTCCCCTTGCCTCTGCACCCAGTCAACTGCCAGCTCCTGCCAGTTCTTCCATATCTGTCCCCTGCTCTGTATTTCCTGCTCTTACTCTACCCTTCTTTCCAGTACTTCATTCAGTCCATACCCTCGCCCCCTGCACCCGTTCAAAAGGAATCCCTTGTCTTCTGAATTCGTTATCATTTTATGTGCACATCTCCTGTGACATTGGCCAGTGTGTTCCTCTCGCAGTAGTTTTTTATCCTTATAATTTTCTAGGCTGATGGTGTCTGAAGGTAAGATTCATTCTCTTATTTTGTACTCACAGTGCTTAGCACAGTGCTTCGCTTGTCGTTGGTGCTCAAAAAATAATTAAGTGAATAAAATAGTTCTTAAACCATGATACTTCTGTAGTTTATTTTTTTAAAAGATTGTATTTGTAAGTAATCTCTACACTCAGTGTGGGGCTCCAGATTACAACCCAGAGATCAGGATTTGCACGCTCCACCGACTGAGCAAGCCAGGAGCCCCAGTGCTTCTGTAGTTTAGCAATTTCCAGGGTAGAAACCTAGAGCACTCATTAATTTTTCCTACAACTTTATAATGTGTTAATCAAGTTAGCAGTAGTAAACATATCTCATAATCTCTCATATTGTTTTTATTGTCTAATTATCTTGAGTCTTTAAAGGATGAAATATATATATTCCTGCAGTATTGTTGCATGTCAAGGGCAGACATACAATTTACTTAGAGATTGGTCACTTTTGTCGGCTTAACTTTTTTGAAAAGTTTCTGGTGAAATTCTGGTTGGCTTTATACCGCTTTATAGTGTGTAAAAAAAAAAAAAAAGCCTCGTCATCTTTCTTCCAACTTTGCAAAAGGACAAGGAACACTAAACAGGCTCTGCAAACACAGGGCTTGTGAATCCAGGTTCATTTGTTGGCCCTTTTAATGTTGCTGGGTGTCCAGTATTTAACTGGAGACAGAAACCATCTTCTGGACAGACAGCACTAAATGTAAGGGGAATGATGGGTACTTCTGGCTTGATATCTGTTCTCTGTTCTTTTAGACCTTTTCAGGCTATTAGCAAGGAAGTGTGAAGGAATGCCTTTGCTCCTTTGAGCCTCCCTTTTAGACCTTGGTGGGTTAGCCAAGTTCATAGGACTTTTGTATATTCCTCTTCCATTAAAAAAATGACTCATTGGGGCGCCTGGTTGGCTCAGTTGGTTAAGTGCCCTACTCTTGGTTTCAGCTCTGGTCACGATCTCACAGTTTCATGGAGTCAAGCCCCTATGTTGGGCTCTGAACTGACAGTGCGGAGCCTGCTTGGGATTCTCTGGTCTGCCTCTCTCTGCGCCCCTCCCCCACTCACGCTGTTTCTGTCTCTCTCAAAATAAATAATTTGAGAAATTAAAAAAAAAAAAAGGCTCATTACGTGTCTTTAAAGTTGCTGAATAGAAGGCACAAAGCAGTGGACCAAAAAGCTCATGTTAGTGATTGTTTTTCAGAATGTGCTGAACCCCCCCCCCCGCAAAAGATGAAATCATTGGTTTATGGGACATTTCACAGATTGCTAATAGTATTTTATTTAACTGTGAAAAAAATTTTGATGAGATTGCTTTCTATATCTACTACTATAAGTTGTTTTGGGTGATAGTGCCTGTTTAAGTCTTTGGATGGCATTTGTTGATATTCTCAGGTTTGAATGTTTTAAAGATGTTCATTATATATGTGTGCAAAATATATAGTTACACATAAGAGGCACAAAAGCACAATTCACGTTTTTTTTAATCCATCGTAATATTTAGAAGTTGACTGAACACTTTCAGTTATTTTCCTTGAATGAGAAAGGATTGTCAACTTGTCTATTCACTCTCTTAGTTGAAATTAAAAAGATAAGTTATTTTAAAATAAGAAAAAGGAACAAGAAGGATGAATACAGTAATTAAAAAAAGGAAACAGACATTACTATACAGAAGGGAGACTTGCAGAATACTTAAGAGGCCTGTCATCCTGAATTTTTCAGACAGATGGCTCTGCAGTTTTCTGGAGAGACGCGAGCCCTCTTTGTCGTGCTGCCCCCTCCCTTGCTGTTCTCGGTGTCTCCAGACAGAGGAGCTCTTGCTCTCTTTTAGTGTCCCTCAATCCGCCTCCCACCCCCACTCCTCCTCCTCCTCCTCCTCTTCCTTCTCCTCCTTCTTCTCCTCTCTCTCTCTCTCTCTCTCTCTCTCTCTCAGGTACTAGAGGGAGGGAGCAGTGACTGCACACGGGTCTCAGGATGTAACTCCTTTGGGGTGAGACCTCATTCAGCTCAAGGTGCCTTCTGATTTCACTCTCCTAATCAAAACATTCCTTTTATCTTGTTTTTGAAGTATAGTAATTGCCCTTAGGAAAACAGAGGCATTTGAAAATTCAGAAATAATTTTTGGAAATGATTTTCACTTAATCAAAAGCTGATGGAAAAAATAATTAGCAACATTAGCAAAATGATGTGTTCTGGGCTAATTTTATTAAAACAGATGTGGGAGGCTATAGAAATTAAGATGCTATCAAATCTTAAATCAGCCTCGGCTCTACCGAAGTGATGTTCTCCCCTCTTTCCCCCAAGTAGTTGGACTTCGTCCCCCTCCCACAAAGAAAATGTCAAACCATAACACAAATCTCCGTGGTCCTTCACACCAGCAGTAGGCTTGGGTTTCCCTTTGTGAAGCAGAAAGCTCTCTCCAACTTTTGCATCCCGGAACGTAGTTTAAAACAGATGAGTATTCTGTAAACCTCCAGGCATTGCTGCTTCAGGAGCTATTAGCAGGACTGAGACGAAGCCCCTCCCGCGTAGAAAAGTGGGGAAGAACCCTCAAGCGGACATAGCCCGAGCTTGAATGTCATTACGCACTCCCCCACCAACAAGTACCAGGAAAAAGAACCCTGAAGGAAAAGTTAAGTTAGAAAGACAAAAATGTAAGCCAGGGCCCACAGCTCCGATGCCTTCAGTGGGCAGATGGGTAACAGACAATAGGGAATGCTGAGGAAGTTCCTGATTTTAAATGTTGGTGTTTAATTTGGGCCTTTAGAAAAAGCACTGTGTGGGGCAAAGAACACATATCCTTGGGCTGGTGGCAAGGCAACTCCAGGCCACTTGTAAATTTAGAATATTAATTAATGTTTCTTCCTTAATATGTAAACTGAGAGAATCACACCATTTCTAAAGTCTAAAGAGAATCATATAAACGTGACTTTGGGGGCATTTTCTTTCCTATTAGTCTTTCATTTTTTTGTTTCTGTGTTTTTTCATCTTCATATACTATGTACCTTAACTCCTAACACAATTTGTAAACTTACTTACAGGACATAAGACACAAACACACACGCACACGTGCATGCACACACACACACACACACACACACACACAGTGGATTTATTAGTTCCACTAAATTTTAGAATTCTTGATAACTTTCTCGATTTAGTTTTTTTTTTTAATTTTTTTTTTCAACATTTATTTATTTTTTTTGGGACAGAGAGAGACAGAGCATGAACGGGGGAGGGGCAGAGAGAGAGGGAGACACAGAATCGGAAACAGGCTCCAGGCTCTGAGCCATCAGCCCAGAGCCCGACGCGGGGCTCGAACTCACGGACCGCGAGATCGTGACCTGGCTGAAGTCGGACGCTTAACCGACTGCGCCACCCAGGCGCCCCTCGATTTAGTTTTTATAAACAACAAAAGGCTTCTATTTTGTGAGGCACTGTTGTATGACTTTGCCACACTACAAAATTGTAAGACTCATTCTAAGTTCTCCACTGCCTAGATGCTTTTTTAATTCCTTTGGTATGCAGATTTCTCAAGCTTCATTATTGTGTAACATATCTCTCTCTCCAGCCTTAACTCCTGAGGATGTTGTAAAGATAAAATGTGATGGTTTGGCTATAAATATATCATCATCAAGTGCTTTAGAAGGAAGATCTTATCCCAAATCTACAAATGCCACTTTATTATAGTTGTTGGCATTTGGACCCTGGAAAATTAACCATTAGGGAATACTTTGATTTAAATTCAAGTAACATTTTGAATGTTACAAATATTGTATTGAATAATTACAATAATTTGCTTCTAGAACTGTACTGGTGAATAGAGTGAAAATATTTCCTAAGAAGCCCACAAGATGGCGCTTCCCAACCTGCTTCCTCAGTTTTTCCTTAGCATCAGGAAGGAAATTCAGCAACAAAATAAGAAGGAACATGTAAATAATTTATTCTCAAAGTTTACGTTTCCAGAAGGCTTGACTCCTTAAAATTGATGAGTTTCAATTGGACATTTTGAAAAGTGTTCATTTCTGTTATGGGAATTAAGAGTATTTGTTGAAGATTTTAAGGTTATTTTGAAAATGCTAGCATCTGAGTAATACAAAGAGCTGCCTCCATTCCATTTGCCTTTGAACACATTTTAAAGAATATATATGACTTATGAGAGGTAGTTTACATGCATGGTTTCTAAACATTTAAAATATTGGCATTTATGAGGACCTGGCCATTAGTAATTGTTCTAAAATAATTGTTCTGTTGTCAGTTTAAAATCAGGAAGGTACACTTGGAATATAATTTCTAATTTCTAATTAAGAATGAAATTTAATAAGTGGAACAGTAATGGAGGGTAACAGGAATCCATCCTAACACGGTTTGCATTAGGCTCCTTTTTACCCCTGTATATTTAGCATGTAATTAGCACTATTTTACATGTTTACTGGTCACATTAACATCATTGTCAGGGAAGGGAATTATACTGAAGTTGTGTTGAGGTTGCTAAGGGAAGTTTTATTTATTTTTGCCGAAGGAAGTTTTATATTTTTTTATTGTTTCCTGAAATCCTGATCATAATTTCAACGAAAAGAGCTATATTCATAAAAGACTAAGACAGGAAAGTATATCCAGTAGAATTTAGAGCAAGTTAGGTTTAGGTCTGTAGCATTCCACTGGTCTGATTTTCTCAGCCTCATCAGACAAGTGGTCAAGCAATAGAATCAAAGGCATATTATGGAATAAGAACAATAAAAGGAACTTTCTGTTGAAAAGGAAGTCAGACTTGAAAAATTAAATTAAGGCTTAAACCAAATACTCTAGATGGTTGTGAAAGTAGTCATTTCTTTCACCATTCTTGTGAGGGTTTGGGAAGAAGGAATCTATTATATGTGAAGAAAGAATCACTAAAGGGTTCTTTTTTAAAACAATTATTGTATGTGCTGGCTGCTAAGCTTGCATAATAAATATGTTCTGTGGGTAGGCTGCACAGTGAACCCATTCCTTTGTTAGCTTGCCCTTTTCTGTATCAAGGGTTTAGTGTTGAGTTTCATGTTGCCATCATTTACATCATACTGTTTTGCGCAAGATGTGCTTTACATGGGCTTATAAAACACAATCTCTTTAAAGTCAATAATTTTCGCTGAATTTATGTAAACATTGAATTTAAGCTAACTTAGTTTCTGAGCTAAGGAACTTCTTGAGAAACATCGGTCAGAGAAATGGAATAGGGGAGCAGATGGAGCGGATGTACACATAGCACACAGTGCTGATTCATCCACTGGCATCTTTGAGTACCGAGATCCTAAGATTTTATTTTTAAAGTGCTTTGATTTTCCATTGATAAAATGAAGATTGCACTTTCAAATGTGCCCGTTTCCAGTGTTAAAAACACAAAATTCAACTGAGTAAATCTGAAGATCTAATTGGCTTTATTCAAAGATTCATGAATCAGGCAGCATACCATTTAGCAAATACAAAGGCTCCAGAGGGCTGCAGAAGAGGAAAGGTTTTTAAAGGCAGAAAGGGGTAGGGCCAGGAAGTCACAAATGGGTTTAAAGAAAAAGGATTATTTCCAGCAGGGTCACCTTTTGGGGGGGGGGGCGGGGCAGGGGACATAGGGGCTATCAGATGGTTTATCTAACCAGTGCTGACCAGGAAAATTCCAGACTGATGGGTTAAGCTTTCATTCTTGGGGAAGGTTGAAACGGCAGTTAGTTTAGGTGTTAAGTCTCGGTTTGGTGGACTTAGCGCACGTGACTCCATTTTAGGCCTGTTGGGTTTTTTTTAAACAACAGTTACTTTGTTTTTCTAGAAGTAAATTCTAAAATATTTCTGAAAATGGGAAACAAAAAGGACTAGAATTCTTTCCTTCTGTCTTTAGGTTCATAGTACACATTTGAAAACAAGGGAAAGTTAAATAGCTTAAACAGAAATGTGTTCGTGTTCTTTTTCATCCCATGTTTTGAAATTGTAGGTATGTATGTAATAGTCAAGGCAGGGATTTGCCTTTAAAGTTAGTTGACTGAAAAAAAAAAAAAAAAGAAAAAATAAAGTTAGTTGACTGATTGACTTGTTTTTTCTGAATGTGTGAGTTTGGAAGCTTGATTCTAGGCTTAGATACATTTTTCTTATTTCTGCTTCTATTCTGTAACTGTGGAATGCTAAATTTACGCGTGGAACCTCCCTGAGATTTTTTTGGCCCGTGACAAGCACTATTCGAGGTAATTATGGCACCCTCCTCAGACTTGGTCAGTAGAATGACTGATGTTCTACTAAGAACAATGGAACTGTAAGGAGCCATATTTATTTATTCCTCAAGGATTTTTTTTCTTCATTTGTAAAGTGTATGTTACATGATACATTTTTAAAGTGTATGATACATTAAAAATACATGATACATGAGCATATTTAAATAAGATGCACAAATAAGTAAACAAATAAAATACAGAAGTCAGAAGCTTGATGCTTTATTACAAAATGAACACACCTATGTAACTTGTACTCTGGTCAAGAAATGAACGTTACCAGCCTCATAGACAGACCCCCTTGGAATTCCTTCCCGGCTATCCCAGCATGTCTCCCCAAAGTTTGTCACCATCCTAACATCTAACAGTAGAGACTAGCTTTGCCCATTTCTTTAGACAGCTTTTTTTCTCTTTTTGGTGATGTTGAAATGCTTTTTTTATACTGGAGTCTTTAGTAGAATGCAGTTCAACCAAGTAAAATACTTGTGAATATCATGGGAGGGGATATGTACATGTAAGAGAACATTGTGTTTTAAAATTTTTTAATGACGAATGAACGTAGAATTCCTTGGTATATAACTCTTTTAAACTACTGAAAGAGATTGGTACCAGGTGAAGGGATGTGCTGTTGCCTATGGGAAAAGTAACTTCTAGCAAGCAACATACCCTTACATTTGTTTTCACACTTGCCACCAGAGGTAGAGGAGAATGAATGCATGGAGTTAGGGATTGCTGAGGGACATTTCTGTGTCATAAAGTGATGTAACTATAAGCATGATATTTCTTTGAACTAAATGTTATCTTAAAAGTTGGAGAATTAGGGGGCACCTGGGTGGCTCAGTCGGTTAAACTTCCAACTCTTGATCTTGGCTCAGGTCACGATCTCGGCTCAGCTCATGATCTCATGGTTCATGGGATGGAGCCCTGTATCAGATTCTGTGCTGACAGCATGGAACCTGCTTGGGATTCTCTCTTCCTCTCTCTCTGCTCCTCTCCTGCTAGGGGTGCGTGTGCATTCTCTCTCTCTCAAAATAAACATTTAAAAACATTAGGGAATTTTGATATTCTCCATAATTGACTATTTTTATTTATTTATTTATTTTTTATTTTTTTTTTTCAACGTTTATTTATTTTTGGGACAGAGAGAGACAGAGCATGAACGGGGGAGGGGCAGAGAGAGAGGGAGACACAGAATTGGAAACAGGCTCCAGGCCCTGAGCCATCAGCCCAGAGCCTGACGCGGGGCTCGAACTCACAGACCTCGAGATCGTGACCTGGCTGAAGTCGGACGCTTAACCGACTGCGCCACCCAGGCGCCCCATAATTGACTATTTTTAATATAATGTTCTTCCCTGTTGGAAAAAAAGTATTTACTATTGCTTTCCTTAGTTAATGGACAAAATGCTGATGAATTGTCACTTTTGGAAAACTGCATTGAATTAGAGTGTTCAGATTCATATACATCTGTTCAAATGGGATGAATTATTTTATTGTTTTGTGAGATGTGTTCAGGCGGCCATCAGGAAGGATGCTGAGTAGCTTGGGTAGTGTTTTTGTGCTTCAATTAAGAGTTTCAATACTTGCGTTATCTGCTGAGAAGGTAAACTGCTTTGTTGTATGGAAAACTGAAAGTCACTTATTCGTAAGTTAACATTCTTTATTGTCTCAAAAATATTTGTTAAAGAAATACTCAGTGACTAAAGATGACGGTTCTGTGAATGATAAAGTGGCTTCTGGGGTGCTCAATGGCCCTGCTGCTGCTGACAACCTTTCTACAATTTAGCCTGTCTTCTTTTTAGCCCAATTTCTGGATATATGCCCATGAATTTTTTAGTAGGTCTCAAAATTCGTGCTCTGTCATCAAGCACTTCACAAAATGACATATCCGTGTAGATATTATTGTAAGAAGATGAACAAATACCGGATTATTAAAATTCTTATCCAACGTGAAGTTAAAGAGCCAGGTTAGCTTCTTCAACCAGCTGCTTAAATAGATCTTTGAGCACATTGAAGGCTGTCATTTGATGATGGCACCTTGCTCAAACTTGGTTTCCTCCTTTTGCCAAAGGTGGATTCAACTATACACAAAGCACAGAGTTTGGCCAAATTTTACGTTTCACAATGATTCTTAAACTGACCTTTATGGCAGTTTTTAGTGGTTTAGTTGGAAAATATCTTAGAGGTTTTTCCTGCCAAATTTACGTGATTATAAACTCATTATGAGTGATATTTTTAAAAACATTTTTAATGTTTTATTGATTAAAAAAAAATTTTTTTTAATGTTTAGTTTTGAGAGACAGGCAGCGAACGGGGGAGGGGTGGGGAGAGAGGGAGACACAGAATCCAAAGCAGGCTCCAGGCTCTGAGCTGTCAGCATAGAGCCTGAGGCAGGGCTCAAACTCACAAACCATGAGATCATGACCTGAGCCGAAGTTGAACGCTTAACCAGCTGAGCCACCCAGGTGCTCCAAGAGTGATAGTTTCATTTGCAGGTATTTCTTATCCAGATATTCCTCCACTTAAATAGGATTTTGTTCCCAATAAACCCATTGTAAGTTGAAAATGCATTTAATTCACCTACCCTACTTAACGTCATAGCTTTGCCTCACCTACTTTAAAAGTGCTCGGAACACTTACATCAGCTTACAGTTGGGTGGAAATCTTGAACACACAACCTATTTTCTAAGAAAGCACTGAGTATCTCATGTACGTTATTGAGTACTGTACTGAAAGTGGAAAACAGAATGGCTGTAAGCTTACCGGTTGTTTGCCCTTGGTGCTCGCTGGCCGACTGGGAGCTGTGGCTGCCACTGCCCAGCATCACGAGAGAGGATCCTCCTGTACATGGCTGGCCCAGGAAAGATCCAAATTCAAAACTCAAAGTATGGTTCTACTGAATGCATGTTGCTTTCCCACCATCGTAAAGTTGAAAAATCTTAAGATGAATCATCTTAAGTCAAGGAGGGTGTGCATATAGAAAATATAAATAAATATTCAGGTTCATTTGTTCACAACGATTTGTCCATTTTAAAGTCATTTTTTAAGTACATCTTATGCCTTTTGAGATGATGACTACAAATTATGACTGATTCATTAGTTGTGGTGATGAAAAACGTAGCATCCTAATCACCATTAGAAAACCAGGTGTAGGGGCTCCTGGGTGGCTCAGTCCATTAAGCATTTGACTTCAGTTCAGGTCATGATCTCACAGTTTGTGAGTTTGATCCCCGCGTCCGGCTCTGTGCGGACAGCTCAGAGCCTGGAGCCTGCTTTGGATTCTGTGTCTCTGTCTCTCTCTCTGCCCCTCCCCTGCTCGAGCTCTCTCTCTCTTGCTCTGTCTCTCTCTCTCTTGCTCTCTCTCTCTCTCAAAAACAAGCACTAAAAAAAAAAAAAAAAAAGAAAAAGACCAGCTATTTTCTGAGTTTCTTTCTCTCTTTTTAAAAAATGTTTATTTATTTATTTATTAAAAAAAATTTTTTTAACGTTTATTTTTGAGACAGAGAGAGACAGAGCATGAATGGAGGAGGGTCAGAGAGAGAGAGGGAGACACAGAATCTGAAGCAGGCTCCAGGCTCCGAGCTGTCAGCACAGAGCCCCACGCGGGCCTCGAACTCACGGACCGCGAGATCATGACCTGAGCCCAAGTCGGACACTCAACCGAGCTCATCCAGGAGCCCCAAAAATGTTTGTTTATTTTTGAGAAAGAGAGACAGAGCGTGAACCGAGAAGGGGCAGAGACAGAGAGAGGGAGACATAGAATCCGAAGCAGGCTCCAGGCTTTGAGGTGTCGGCACAGAGCCCAATGTGGGTCTTGAACTCGCGAACTGTGAGATCATGACCTAAGCTGAAGTTGGATGCTTAACCGACTGAGCCACCCAGGCGCCCCTGAATTTCTTTTTTTTGGTCATCATTTGTACTTCCATATGTACTGTAAGCTTAATTTTGCACCCTTTTCCTTTTTAACCATGCTCTCGTTTGAAAACTGTTTTCAGATCATAACACTGTAAATTTTCACATGCAAAAACAGGACATCAGCTATTTTTATATCACAGGAACTCACAGTGTCAGAGAAGGAGTGTTTATAAACCTGATGAAATGTAGTTGCAGCAGGAAATTGAACTGATGTGTGGGACTTTGAGGGTTTTTGTTTCAAGTAAACAAGCAAACAAACAAAACATGGGTTCCTAGGGGAAAACTTTTTCTTTTTTTTCCCCTTCTAAATCTTGCTGTTGGGTCCTTCTACTTTCTTGGTGAAGTGAAGATAGCAGAGGTGGTGTTGGTTAGTGTTACGGGTCTGTCTTTTTCTCAGAGCATTAGCTTTTATTGTTCACTTAGACTTGACAGCAAGAATAATACCCTAATAACATAAAAGTGCCAACGGTTCCAGTTATGTTTTTGTTAGGAAGCATTTCTATTCTTAGGGCTTTTGTAACCTCCCCTTGCCCTAGGGAAGAGCAAGAGTCAGCTGGGAATACAAAAATTTAAGAATTATAAATCTTGGCGTCAAATTGCTTTAGAAAGATGTGCCCTGTTAATCCTACCTACGGTCCAAATACTGCCTCGTACCCTGCGGGTTACGGGTGGCCAGAACCTGCCTATCTGGGTTGAATGTAGAGAAAGAAGAACAGAGAGGGCAGAGATTTTAGCTTGGGTGACATTATTAAGTCGATCTTGCTTTCTTTTAAAACGCATACCTAGGGGCGCCTGGGTGGCTCAGTCGGTTAAGCGTCCGACTTCAGCTCAGGTCACGATCTCGCGGTCCGTGAGTTTGAGCCCCGCGTCGGGCTCTGGGCTGATGGCTCAGAACCTGGAGCTTGCTTCCCATTCTGTGTCTCCCTCTCTCTCTGTCCCTCCCCCATTCATATTCTGTCTCTCTCTGTCTCAAAAATAAATAAACGTTAAAACAATTTAAAAAAAAAAACAAAAAACAAAAAAAACCACGCATACCTAGCGTATCACCTGGGAAACCACCCATGACTCATGAGTATGTTAGCAAATGAAATAATCACTTTGTGTATCAAGAACAAGTTATTATGCTTGATAATGATAATACCTGTCATTTTTCTATATCACTTAATAATTTTGTTTCCAGAGCTCTTCCTTTTTTATTGTGACTCCAACTGAATCCTATGCCGAATGTGCTGGGTGTTCCTAAAATTTAGTAAATGGCCGAGTCTGGGCTTGAAATTGGCTGTCCTGGTATTAGTAACTCTATTGTAGCATTCCTCACACTGCATTGTGAATATTTCATGTCTTTTGTCAGCCCTAAACTATGGAACTCTCCAGTATAGGACTGTGTTCTACTCATATTCCTTTCTGTATAACTTAGTCCAAGATCTCATCCATAGTTGGCACTTGGTATGTGTTTGATGGGTGAGATTTTATCTGATTGACGATGATGCACATTTTCTTTTCTTGAGTCACTAAAAGTTTGGGTATCATTTTTATTTCCAGGATATTTTGAAAACATTTTATTTTATGTTATGAATTTATTCCAGTGAGCATGGAAGGGTAAGGATAGTATGCTGGGAGCAATTTAAAATTACTGTGTATCATTAACTACATTTCACATTAGCTACAGTTTATTAAGATGTATTTTTTTTTTAATTTTTTTGTATTTTTTTTTTTTTATTTATTTTTGAGACAGGGAGAGACAGAGCATGAACAGGGGAGGGGCAGAGAGAGAGAGGGAGACACAGAATCTGAAACAGGCTCCAGGCTCTGAGCTGTCAGCACAGAGCCCGACGCAGGGCTAGAACTCACAGACCGTGAGATCATGACCTAAGCCGAAGTCGGCCGCTTAACCGACTGAGCCACCCAGGCACCCCTATTAAGATGTATTTTAAATCTAGAGTCTTTATTGCATTTTGACAAATGCTAGTTAAGAAAGTGAACCAGAAGTCCTGATAAACTAGAACTGATTAGAGATGTATTTGAAGTCTGGAATTAGTATTTACAAAATGGCTATGTCTCCTATGTGATACAGTGGGGAGTCTAAATCATCATCTGTGTGGTAGGCTTGCAGAAATGCTTATTCCGAATCCTGACTGGCTTGGTGGGTATGTGGAGGTGAGCAGTCACACACGGCTCCACACTCCGAAGGACCTTGCTTTGGGTTTAATGCTGTGCCGTTGCCATCTTGCAATTCTTAATAATTTTTAAACAAGGGACTGGAAAAGTATGTAACAGGTCCTGATCTGAATCGTGAGGAAGTAATCACAGAAATACAGAATGTGGACACCTACAAGACAAGTTACAGGTTTCTTAACAAATGTCATTGTCATGAAAGATTTTTTAAAAAGGTAGAGAGCAAGATTGTTCTTGTTTAAAGAACACTAAGAAGACATAGCAACCAAATGTGATGCATGAACTTTGGATCCTGGATCAAAAAACAAAAGGACATTTTCACGTAGTTGGGTATGTTTGATGATGTGTTTGAATCTTGACATGCCGTCAGGGTCCTTTTTATTCAGTATTAATTATTAAGTTTCTTTTTGGGGAAGTTCTAACTATTTGTTAGGGATCTTCTAAAGAACAAAGGAAATTTTACCTTTTAAAAAATAGAACAATATTTTGCCATTACCATGTGGGTTTCTTTATAAATCTAAGATACGTTAAGGGATTTTTATGATCTTATCTTTCCTGTATCTTGAAACATTTTGCCACTTTCTCATCCTAGGAGTTATTTCATCATTACCTACCAGTTTTATTCTCAATTATGCTAAAAAACCCTAAAATTAACAAGAAAACAGAGGAACACTGTGGTCGTGGAATACATGCTTGCTGTTTTGTCATTGTCCAGTTTTCTTACTGTGCTGCCCAAAGTATTGCATCATCTTTTAAGAAGGTATAGGAGAAGCTTGGAGGCACTATCTTTGTAGTTGTGTTTTAAAATTTCACTGAACACACTTCACTGAACACAATTAGAAGTTTATAATTTTTTATTTCCTGCGCGTAATGACAAAGGAAAGTATTTTGACAGAGGAAGACCTTTCACAACTCTTAGATAAATGAGAAGATGAACATATCATAGTCCTCTAGACGTTATTGATGATGGTTAAATTTATCATACAGAAGAAATCCAAGAACGTAAATTATCAAGTGATGATATCCAAGGTCCAGGGTCAGAAAGCCAGCTTACCGCTTGTTTCCCAAAGTAAGATTTTACTGGGAAAAGCCATGCGTATTTGTTTAATGTTGTCTGTGGCTACT
Source organism: Herpailurus yagouaroundi (assembly GCF_014898765.1). Taxonomy (NCBI): domain Eukaryota; kingdom Metazoa; phylum Chordata; class Mammalia; order Carnivora; family Felidae; genus Herpailurus; species Herpailurus yagouaroundi. The sequence continues at coordinate 55,782,659 of NW_024412395.1, read as the reverse complement.
TTCCAACTGTACAGGCAGAGTTATGTAGTTGAGACAGGGGTGGTTTGGTTTGCAAAGCTGAAGATATTTGGCTCCTTATCTGGCCGCTTATAGGAAAAAAAAAGTGCCAACTAATTGTTAGGCGAATTTTCTCAAACTCAAGAATTGACAATGAACAGTATGTGTCAAAGGAAAAAAGGAAATCAGGTATTAATATCCAGTTAGTCACTCAACAGGAAACATTTCATTGCATCATATTTTGCATCAAGAATCGGGACCATCCCATTTTGCTATTAGGACAGAGGGTGTTAGTTTTTTCATCTTTCCTGATGCCTGTGCACTTGAATACACCTGGTACAGTTCTTAACTGGACAGGTGCTTAAGATAGGTGTGTGTACAGAAGTGACAGGAAGGAAAGAGATGGTGTGGAAATGACAACTTATTGGATTGGTCATTTTAATTAGTTTTTACAAATCTAAAAAGTTTTGCAATTATGGAGCAAAGAAGATGACTCTCCTCTCTCCGACAAAACTGTGAGCCATCTGAGTTTTCAGAAGTGTTATGTTTTGAAGATGTAAGTGTAAGAGGAAGAACCAGAAATAGTTATAAGCTAGAACATTAAGAAGATATTTTTAAAATATGAAATATTGCATTTTGACAATGTAAGTGCAAGAAAAAGAGCTTCAATGAGAAGCTACATTTTATTACAGATGTAGTTGAGACCTGGAGTCAGTACTTACAAAATGAGTATGTGGGTTCGCGTAGGACTGTTGGTGAGCAACTAGTTGTATTCAAAAAATAATGTCAAGACATATTATTTTCAAAGCAGAAAAATATGGAATCAGATTTGGGCTTGCCATGTTTAAATATTTATTAAATGTATAATAGGTTGTTTTTCACTCTCCTTTTAGTCTTGAACTGGTAGGTTATTCAAAAATGACTTAAGTACACAAAAAGTAAAATAAAAGTTTCATGGACCCAGATAGTAAATAGCGATGACTGTTTTTCCTGGCTTACAAAGGGGTTAAATTTCTTGGGTGTGAGAATGGTATTGTGTGCGTATAGGAGAATTTTTGTTTTCAGGATATACATGCTAAATTAAACTATGTATGAGTGAACTTTTGTGATGCCTGCAACTTACTCTGAAATTGTTTTGGGGGGTTAGAGGAGGGAGGAGGTAACAAATGGGGCAGATGTTAGCAATTAGTGAATTTAGATGAAAGATGCACTAAACAATGTACTTATTCTTTCATTTGTTGGTAGGCTTTGATATTCTCAAAATAAAAAAAATGGAGAAAAAAAATTCACAGAAATAAGAATTCTCAAATATATGAAAAACAAACCATTCCCCCTGCTTCCCCACACTTTTCTTTTAGAGGCAAGACTTGTATTTATACAATAAACACAAATATATACCTTTTAATTATTAGTCTAGCTTGCTCCTGATTGTATCAGCCTTTTACTGCTGACTAGTAGGGGGAATAAAATGGTGAGGTTAGTAACATGCATTTGTTTGACACCAGGAGTTTTCTTAAAACTTCTTGTGTTTTCAGGGGCGCCTGGGTGGTTCAGCCGGTTGAGCATCTGACTTTAGCTCAGGTCATGATCTCGCAGTCTGTGAGTTCGAGCCCCGCATCGGGCTCTGTGCTGTCAGCTCAGAGCCTGGAGCCTGCTTTGGATTCTGTGTCTCCCTCTCTCTCTGTCCCTCCTCCACCCATGCTCTGTCTCTATCTCAAAAATAAACAAACATTAAAAAAATTATCAAAAAATAACTTCCTGGGCTTTCAGAAAATATTACATGTACTAGTAAAATGCAGAAATTACCTTCCTTGTCTGTTAGGCAACTTTGTTAGGACAGTTAATGCCCAGTGGCCAGTGTAGCTTCTGTCAGTATGTCACCTGTTATTTTTATCATTTTTTATGGCCTATTTACATAGAAAATCAAGAGGTTTTTTTGTTTTTGTTTTTTGTTTGTTTTTGATTACAGGCACAGGGGTTGCCTGGGTGGCTCATGAATTAAGTGTCGGACTCTTGATTTCGGCTCAGGTTATGATCTCACAGTTGGTGAGATCAGGGTCCACATCTGGCTCTGTGTTGACAGCATGAAAGCACGGAGCCTGCTTGGGATTCTCTTTCTCTGTTGCTGCCCCGCTCACACGAGTGCGCACACACACACACACACACACACACACACTCTGTCTTTCTCTCTCTCTCAAAATAAATACACATTTAAAAAAATTGCAGGCACATATTTTATACTGAGGACTCAAATTTTCTGAAATTGTTTATTTCATATACACATATAGTATGTGTGAAATAATCTGGTCTCGGGGCGCCTGGGTGGCGCAGTCGGTTAAGCGTCCGACTTCAGCTAGGTCACGATCTCGCGGTCCGTGAGTTCGAGCCCCGCGTCGGGCTCTGGGCTGATGGCTCAGAGCCTGGAGCCTGTTTCAGATTCTGTGTCTCCCTCTCTCTCTGCCCCTCCCCCGTTCATGCTCTGTCTCTCTCTGTCCCAAAAATAAACGTTGAAAAAAAATTAAAAAAAAAAAAAAAAGAAATAATCTGGTCTCATGTATGGGTATATATTAATTATATAAATGAAATTACCTTTAAATTTGAGCATTTCATTGCTGTTGGGAAAACATTTACTACCAGCATATTTGCACTGACTTTCAAAGGTACACCAAATATTTTTAAATTTATGAGAAAACAGCATGTGATCTAATTGTGACTTGTGAACAATTAAATGAATTCATTTATTTTTGTTATGATATATTACAAGAACTGTAAGTCTTATTAGAGATAAATAACTCTCCTTTACAGACTGATAAAGGCACATGAAATGTTTTTCTATTGTTGTCATTTCTCTGTGCTTGATGTTGGTTTGAATCAGATAAGTCTTTTTTCATTTTCCTGTGACAATGACCTTTTGTTTTCCAATCCGTAGTATTCAGCATCCTTGAGGGCATTCTAACAATGTTAGTGCAGTAAAGCATGCACAGTATTTCCAACAAAATGCTTGTTCACAGCTGCAGGACATAAATCATTCAGTCTGCTTTTTGAGTAACAAATAATATTGCTTATTAGAAAGCTGTATCAAGTCTGGAGTTAAAAGAGGACTCTATTTAGATATTTAAAAACAAACTGATCATCTTGCTTTTCATTTTGGTAAAACTATTGGACTGTAACATTTCATGTGTGAAGTGTGTGGGGGCATTGACACAGTATTCTTTCTGATCCTGAAGTAGAAGTGAGGGAGAAAAGAAGTGACATTTTTTACATAAGGACATTGAAAGTGTGGTATCTTGAGAGACTTCCAGGTTCTCTGTTTACGTGGTAGTAGTCCTCACTTCCCATCAGAGCTGGTAGGAATTCACGGAGTCCTAGGTGTCTTTGTATAAAGGATCCCTGCCACTGGTTTAACTCAGACATTTCTACATATAGTTTTAACCAGAACCTGTTTTTTACTGTGCCCATGTTTGATATATATATATAAATAAATACACACACATATACACATATATGTATATATATATAAATTAAATGTTTATAATATATATATAACTATATATTTATGATATGTAATATTGGCATATATGTCATAGGTTGTCATATATATAATTGTCATGTTCATGGGGGGTGAAGTCTTAACAGATAAATGGTGGCTGGAATTGAATTATACATCTTTGACTCCAAATCAGATGATCACTTTCTGTTAAACTCTTTGCCACTTATGCTACAGAAGATGTTCAGTGGCTTAGGAAATGCTCGTGGCAGAATGACAAAAAGGAATATTGTTAGGTAATGGCTTAGGTTATGGCATCTTACATGTTCTGAAGACTATGAAAATCTTCCTAGTGACATCTACATTCCTTTCCCTGCGAATTTCCTTAATGTCTGTTACCTCAGGAATCAAGTTAATTTTTTTTTCTAATAATAACAGCTAGTATTCATTTCCCAGGGTGAGACACACAATTAGTGAACACTAGTCCAACAGACAGAGTCCATACTTGTAACCAGTTCTGACAAAGCTAGTATAGGGCAGGTCCTCTCGTCCTTTCTGAAACTTAACACTGGCCTGGCGGACAACGTATCATTCCTCTTCCTCCTGAGTACTCTTGGGTGAAGCACCCACCCATCCTGGTTCTTTTGAGTGTTTGATCTATTCATAGAAAAACATCCTGCAACTTTGTCTCAGTCATTAGTTTCCCAGACACTAGTGGATATAATGTTAGCTTTTGTTCCTGGTTTCTGCCCTTCCTAAGAAAATTGTGTTTTGGGAATGGGCTTTGAGCAGTCTAAGTTGGTCCATTGCTGTCGTGCAAAAAGACCACAGTATTCTGTGGAATCTTAAATACTAATAATTGTCTTTCATTTACATGTTTTCTGTCTTATGATCCAGCAAAATGTTGAATTGCTTCAGTCCTATATATCATATGTTGAAGCATAGGCAGTGATGGAAGGAGGCATGATCATTGGACACCAGCCCACTCAACTCTGGAAAATACCAGCGAGCATCGTCACTGTTATCCAGCATTCTCTTTCTGATCTTAGACTTTTACTTTGATGGTCCCATGTAGAAGAATTGGTGTTTGAGGAACTGAAGGTTTCCAGTGTTAGGGTAATCCTAGATCACTGGTGAAGCTATGAAAGCCCTCTTCATTTTCCTTTTATAGTCACCAAACTAAAATGAAGTTAGAAGACCAGAGAAAGAACATTAGTTATTATTCTTACCTCCTTATATCCTAGGAGCTTTTTAGGATCTCCCCAAATTTTGAGAATATGCTTATAAATTCATTGTTTTTCATTGTTGCAGATACTGTACATATTAAGAGGTTATACTTTTCTATTTCAGGTCTTCCATATGTAGAGTTGAGTCAAACTTTTTCAAACCTGATTAGGGCTGTCAAACTTAACTCGTCACAGTCTCAACATTGGACGTATTAACACAGCAGTGAACACTGTAACTGACTTTTGACCTCTGTCCCAATAGAGTGGGGAAAACAGTTCCAGGACTTGACTTTGCTTTTTCCCCCCTGACTTCCACTGTGATCTGAATGCTACATCGCTACATCATGGCTACTGATCTGCCACCCACTTCATCTTCTGTTTTTCCTTCCCAAACCTAGCTCACTCCTTTTTTCATCATCCCTAGCAAGAGTGATTCATGGTTTAAATATTACAGGAAGTAGAAATTTCAAGACTGTGGAAAAGTGTATCTGCATATTCTAGCAGCAATTTTTAGCTTAGGAAAATGTGAAGCTGGGAAGAAATTACTGTTCTTGGCCTTACAGGACTTTTTCATAAAATGCAGACATCAAATGCCCTTCTTGTCACTAATCCAATCAAGATGACAAAACTTTAGAGGCGACTGGGTGGCTCAGTTGGTTGAGCGTCCGACTTCAGCCCAGGTCATGATCTCACAGTCTGTGGGTTCGAGCCCTGCGTTGGGCTCTGTGCTGACAGCTCAGAGCTTGGAGCCTGCTTCAGATTCTGTCTCCCTCTCTCTCTGCCCCTCCCCTGCTCATGCTCTGTCTCAAAAATAAATAAAAACATTGAAAACATTTTTTAAAAGATGACAAAACTTCAGGATATCACTTTACTGTAGGCTTGAGAGGAGGCACTTCTTGGAGTTGATAGATTTAGTCTCTTTATAGGTGGCAACCCAAATTGATTAGTGGAAACTCTGTTTGGATGTGGCAACCAAAGAGCATGCTGAACATTTCATTGAAGGTTATACTCAAGCTTGAGCTACAGGGAAACCAACAGCAGTAAGATGACTTTAATAGTGTCAGGAGTGAATCTGACCAGAAGGGATTTATTATCCTTGGAAGCCAGTCTGGAAACAAAGTAGACATCTTAGGGTTTTTATTGTCCTTCTTCAGCCTGTGATAGTTGTTGTGCCGTGTGGTCTATGCTTGAAGTACTTCCTGAAACATTTGCATTCTGCCTCCAAGAAGTTGGCCTGGCCTTTCTTCTGCTCACATGAACCTCCTTAGATGTTCTCCTCCTAATGCATTTCACTTTTTATGTTGACTCCTTCTTAGTGCCTTCTTATTTTTAAGTTTAGTCACCTGGCTTCGCACCGTTGGTCTTGTTTCTAACATAGCATGCCTTTATCATAGTATCGGTAGCGGCCAGGAGCATGCGATCCAGAGTCATGTGACCTCAGCTCAAGGGCTGGCGCCACTGCTTGCGACTTTAAGCTAATGCCTTCGTCTCTCTCAAGTACCGGTTTTCTTATCTAGAAAATGGTGATGGTAACAGTACCTTATAAAGTTGTTCTTGAGGTATAAACGAAGTAAGTGTGAAAGCATTTAGTAAGAGCCAAGCACAATGTAAGTGTTCATTCAGTGCAACAAAATTTATTGCTACCTACTAGGTACTGTCTTAGGCCAGTGGCTCTCAAACTTTTTCATCCCAGGACCCATTTAATGCTCTTAGACATTACCGCAGAACCTAAGGAGCATGTGTTTCTGTGGGTCACATGTATTGCTGTTTGCTGTATTTGAAAATAGAATTGAGAAACTAAAAAAAAAAATTATCAGTTGATTTTAAAATAATAATAAACCCATTACATGTTAACACAAAATTTTATGAAAATAACTATATGTTTAAAGTAGTGAGAAGAGTGGCATTCTTTTACAGTTTTACAAACTCTTTGAATGTCTAGCTTAAAAGAAAGAAAGCTCATATCTGCAGTCATTTGTTGTGATGTGTTGTTTTGATTGGAGTATATGAAGAAAATCTGGCCTTATACAAGTATGTAGTTGGAAAAGAGGGAAGTATTTTAATAATCTTTATTTTATTAAATTTTTAAATGTTTGTTTATTTTTGAGAGAGAGAGAGAGAGAGAGAGAGAGAGCACGAGCAGGGGACGGGCAGAGGGAGAGAGGGAGACACAGAATCCGAAGCAGATTACAGGCTCCCAGCTGTCAGCACAGAGCCTGATGTGGGGCTTGAACTCACGGACTACGAGATCATGACCTGAGCCAAAGTCAGACGCTCAACTGACTGAGCCACCCAGGAGCCCCAATAATCTTTTAAAATAGTGATTATTCTTTGATACTACACTAAAACTTGACAAGTGGTAGTTTCTTCAAGGTCAGTTGACATGTAGACTCTGAAACCGTATCAGTGAACATTTCATGGTGTTACATTAAAATCCATTGGTCTAGGGGTGCTTGGCTGGCTCAGTTGGGAGCGTGCAGCTGTTGGTCTCAGGGTTGTGAGTTTGAGCCCCGCGTTGAGTGGAGAGATTACTTAATAAAATAAAAAATCTTAAAAAAAAATTCCGTTGGTCTATCTTGTCTGACTAGATCTTTCACCCATGCATGGTTTTGTACTATAATGTATTTTGTCATTTCAGAAACATTAGTTCATTGAGTTACACAGATTTTACAAATGTTAGCACATTTCACTATACAGTGTATTAACAAATCACATTCTTTAATATCACTATCAATCTTATGAGATAAGTCTTTAAATATTAACAAACTGTCAGGCTCATAATGGTGGATACAATTTTCTCCAAATTCTAATGTTCATTTGAAAGCTTGGATTTTATGCCTGGCAATAAATACGGTCAGTTATTGTCATGGAAGTGAGAAAGTAACTTTGTTCATTTTCAGGAAAATATCTACCAGATATAGCCAGGTCTGAATAGACACAGTTTGTCAGTCCTTCTTTCCAGTGAAACGGCGTTGAAGAAAATTGCAGCTAGTCCACCTCACAGCTTGAACGAGATCTCACATATGCTTTTCCCCCAGATAATATCCTGCTGTAGGGATGCCTTGTGCACACCTCTCTTCTTCTCACACAGAATATTAAAAAGATACATACTCAGTGGTCAAGATTTAATAAAATTAATGCTTTTTTTTTTTTTAACGTTTATTTATTTTTGAGACAGAGAGAGACAGAGCATGAACGGGGAAGGGGCAGAGAGAGAGGGAGACACAGAATCCAAAACAGGCTCCAGGCTCTGAGCGGTCAGCCCAGAGCCCGACGCGGGGCTCGAACTCACAGACCGCGAGATCGTGACCTGAGCCGAAGTCGGCCGCTTAACCGACTGAGCCACCCAGGCGCCCCAAATTAATGCTTTTTAAACTCCATCAAGAATATTAAGTGAAATTGAATTAGAAAAAAATTTTAATGTTTGTTTATTTTTGAGAGAGAGAGAGAGACAGAGCATGAGTGTGGGGGTGCGGGGGAGCAGAGAGAGAGGCAGACACAGAATCCAAAGCAGGCTCCAGGCTCTGAGCTGTCAGCACAGAGCCCCACCCGGGGCTCAAAGCCACGAGCTGTGAGATCATGACCTGAGCCGAAGCTGGACGCTTAACAGACTGAGCCACCCAGGCGCCCCTTGAATTTTTTTAAAGCCCGATTGCATGTGGTGGTGAAGGGTACAGTGACAGCTGATAGTTTGGTGCTACTGCATTGCTTTACACTGAAGCCCAGCAGTTTTACCCACCACAGCTTTTGCACGGAGTGTGAGAAAAGCAAATAACCTCTTAGTATATAATTACGAAAATTGATCTTGTGCATCCCCTTGAAAGAGTCTCCGTGATCCACGAGGTCCACACACCACACTGAAAATTGCTGTTCCAGTCACTGTGAAAAACAGATTCTTTGCCCTCATGAAACTTACATTCTACTGGGAAGAGACAAAAAAACAACAGAATTTGGTAAAGTGTTGGTACTTTAGATAGTTACAGGTACTAAAGAGAAAAAATACGACAACTAATGAAATAGAAGAATATGAATTGTCAGGGGGTTTTGAGCATTTTAGATAGGGTGACAGAGAAGGCCTCATTTAGAGGAAAGAACTGAAGCAGGTGAGGGAGAAGTCAGGAGAGATGCCTGCGGGGAGGACATTCCAGTTCTAGGAAACAGCTACCTGGAAGTGTTTCTTGTTATGTTTCACAAATGGCAAGGAAACCAGAGACTGGGGAGGAGTAGGTGAGAGGAAAGAAGAGGTGAACCTGGCAAGGTACGAAGAACCCTCCAGAGTCTTGTGGGTCAGCACTTCCAAAAAATCACATGCGTGCACATCAGCTGGGGGTCTCGTGAAAATGCTGTTTCTGACTCATAGATGGGAACTGGTCCTGCAATTCCGCATTTCCAACAAATTACCAGGTGAGGTCAATGTTGTGGTTCTCTTTGAGTAGCAATCTTGTAGGCATTTGTAAAGAGTTTGGCTTTTATTCTGCGTGACGTAGGAAGCCATTGGAGAGAATCTAGCAGAACAGTGGCCGGTTCTCACATGTGTCTTAACGTGGTCAGCTGTAAATAATAGTAACAGTAGTGGATCTGTGATCACTTATCAAGAGATGTGTGTTAGAATTTTTCAGATTTTAGAATGGTAATACATTTCATATATATGTATTTTATGACACTCCAGCAGTGTTTGAGAAAACACTCTGTAGTCATACATTGATATTTCTGCAGTGAAATGAACAGTCACACTCAACAGAATAAGTAAAGACTGTAAATATTTTTTTTTAAGTTGATTTATTTTGAGAAAGAGAGAGAGCATGTGGGGGAGAGGCAGAGAGAGATGGAAAGGGAGAATCCCAAGCAGGCTCCACACTATCAGTGGGGAGCCTGACGTGGGGCTTGAACCCACGAACCGTAAGATTGTGACCTGAGCCAAAATCAAGAGTTGGACACTCAACTGACTGAGCCACCCAGGTGCCCTAAGACTGTAAATATTCTTGTATCCATTCAGGTGAGGTTTTGGCCATCAAATGAATTATAAAGAATTATGAAAATACTTTTAGGTTTAGGACAGACCAGTGTTTGCTGCCAGATGAGTTATAAAAATACTTTTACTTTTCAAAGCACTTGGATTTTAGAATTGAGAAAAGATGGACCTTTGTTTCTATTATACTTTCAGGTAGTTGCTCTTCCTGTCCCTGCACCGCAGGAACTTTTAAGACAAATAAGTCTATTACATGTTCATTTCAGGCCTTGTTGGATGCAGCTGTGGACAAGAGAGCGCTTTCATGCCCCAGGTCCTGCTCTCAAAGGAAGAAAAATAGGTACCTATCAATTTGGAACACAAGTTCTCATTTCCAAAGAGTTTTTTCATCTTGGCAGCCTGGACTGTCATGTGTGTAGTCAAAGCACATTTAATTAAAACATGCTGAGCATTTTATTATACCTTGGGACAGTTAGCATGTGCTTAGAATTATCCAGCTCTGCTCATTTGTGGTTAACACAATATTACTTCCATATCAGGCTCTGCTTTCTTTCCTACAGCTCTGAGCTGCCTTCTTCCACATTTGGCCCCACGTCTTGTAATCTAAAGCAAACTTCTCTGTGTTCTTCACAATCCGCTTTTTTTTTTTTTCTTTAGGTGACTGGTTTTCCCAGAGAAGTCCAGTTTAAAAGAAATGCAGTAGGAAATTATCATGATAAAATTTGTTGCTATCTTTTCCCATCTCCATTATCTGTGATGTCAAATTATTACTAATAGGAGCATTATCTCTCTTTTCCCAGTAGAGTTTCACTTAAGGGTTATTATATCCCTGCTCTGAGTACCTGTCTTCTTGATAAAGCTTGAAAACACTGATATAAGGCAAGATTTTGAAAGGTTGCTGTTTTAATGCTTGCTGGCAAAATGATATGTTGACTCTCATCATTAAGGAATCCTAACTATTATATGAATCTGTGTCCAAAAAAATGCACATTCTAATAGACACATTTTAGTGCAACTGCTAAGCCCGAGAAAATGGCGATAGACTCCTTTTGCTACAAAACTATGTTGGTTTATGGGAAATGCGTGGGTTGGGAATAATTGTCTGAAGGATGAATAACAACTAAGAGAAAAACATTGCAGCTTTTCCTGTAAGAAAAGAACAAGGAAGATACACAGTGGACCCTTGGTGGTTGCAGGGATAGGGGTGCTGACCCACCCACCTCCACACAGTTGAAAATACAAGCGTAACTTTTGATTCCCCGAAAACTTAACTACTAAGCCTTACTACTAATAAATATTTTATAGGTTGTATGTATTATGTACCGTATCCTTACAATGAAGTAAGCTAGAGGAAGTAAAATGTTATTAAGAAAATCATAAAGAAGAGAAAGTACATTTACAGTACTGTACTGTAGTTATCAAAAAAAAAAAAAGAAATCCATGTATAAGCGGACCTGCACAGTTCACACCTGTGTTGTTCAAGGATCAACTTTGTACTGTTTCTGCTGAAGGAAATGAGAGCATTTGAGGCAACAGGGTTATGGTTCTTAGATCACTATCTGGGAAGATCTCCACTAAAAGTATAGTTTTACTTGGTTGTTTTCCAGAACTTGTATTTATGAAAAGTAAAAATTCTGCCAGGAGTTTTCATGTGATTACATTTTTATTGTCTGTAACTTCACGTGCTGTGGATGGTTAAAAGTCTAAGTTATTGGATTTGGAAGAAGTGTTAATCAGGTGTATTTTTGTGTGTGTGGTGAAATGTCTATGCCCTATGGTATATTCCTTTAAGGATGAATTACAAGGACTTCATAAAAAGTGAATTCATTGCCGTCTGATTTTAGGTGTGTGAGCTATAGAGAAATCAAGTAGAAGGGTATACTTTTTTTTTTTTTTTTTTTTTTTGCTATTATTGAGTTTCGTGTCATCTATTTTTTGTGGAAGAGGGTTTTAGGAAATATGTCCTGTTATTAAAGGTGAGTTTTTTTACTTCACGAAATCCAAACGAGAGCCATTTGAGAATGTTGAGAAGTTACCGGGAGGCTTGGCGGCAGCTAAGTCTCCTCTTGAAGTTCTCCGTCAGAAACCTGGTGTTAGGTAGGCCTATCTGAGGACTTTCTGTTAATGTGCCAACAAGTTGGATAAACCGTATCAGAAATTATCATATTCTTTAAAGAGAAAACCTCAGAGAGATATGACTTGCTGTCTAGAAGAAGAAATAGTAGGTTGGAAAATGACAACCCTTACCTTTGAATTGAGCTGAATGACCCAGTTCCCGTGTATAGCTTTTTGTTTCCAAGCCTATAGTGAAAACTTTGAGTAAGCAGAAAAACTTTGTTTGTGTAGTCTGCTTGCGAGGTCTGCCAAGTTGGTGAGAGGAAACATTGCTTAGGTCTTTACTAAAAGCCAAACTTGAGTTTTAAAAAGGAGAGGTTTCCAAGTTTGGTTCCCATCTCATTTAGGAGGCTTTGTTGGCCTCAAGCTGTGGGTCCATGGTGAAGAGATGAACACTGCATTTGCAAAATACTTGGTTTTAGAGATCTTTGATGAAACTGAATGTGAGCACTGTAGTTGCAGCCAGGAATTTTCTTCCACGTATTAGCAGTTCTGGGTCAACATTCTCTGAAGAATTCAAAACAATTATCTTTGGGTTTAAAAATAGTTTATTTCTGTCAGAATTGTATCATGACACATCAGTTCTCAACTTGGAACAGTTTTAAATGACTTTGTGTTTTCTAAGGGTGAATTTAACTGACCTGATTTGGCCATCACTTTCCAGAGTGAATTTTAATTATCTCAGTTGAAATGCTTCCTTCCCACGTTTTGAAGCATTTTCTAGGAAAGAAGTTTAGTCAAGGTAGGAGATACCTAGAAACCTAGTGAAGCACTTTTTTATTTGTTCCTTGTTGAAATTGTTTATGTTATTATGAGCCTTTTTTACCTCTGAATTTTCATTTACTAAGAAATCTATTTCTTTTAGAGTAAGAAGTTTGGTTGTTTTCTTTGTGACTCTCTCAAATATTAGCAGTAGTAATTATTTGGTATTTATTGTGGATTTTATGTCCTTGTTCTTTTAAAAAGATCACTTTATAGTGAAATTGACTTTTGTGATCACAAGCATCTCATTATTTTAGTATGCCAGAATTTGGTACAGAAACAGAATAGCGACATGTCATTAATGCCTTTCATTTTCTGATTAAAGCAGGACAGGGAATCTCTTGCCAGTTGGTTGAAAGGTGGGTCTTCATTTGAAGGGGAGAAAAACTCTTTTTCTTGTCAATAAATGTCATTCTTTTCACAAAAATCAAAATTGCTAATTTTCAAACCAAAGACAATCTGAAACAAATGTTCTTTAAAACATTAATCACAGTTTTTGAGTGTTCATGCCTCATTAGTCTAAACCTCATTTAAAATGCAACATAGTCCTTTTTGAGAAAAATCCATCGTATTGTTAAAAACTTTTGGTTTGAGCCTAAAACAAACAGCTTAAATTTAACATTCTAGTCTGTTCTACGGTGAACTATTTATTTTTTAAGTAAAAAGTTAAGCAGATTTAAACTTAATGGAAAAATATTGTTCTAAACCAAAGAATTCATTTAACGTAACTATATAATGATACACAAACTATTCATATAAACAGTGAAAAAATTTTGTTTTGTTTTCTAAAGTCAGTCATTTTCAACAATATGCATAGACATACTAGATATAAATAGGATCCAGTTGGAGAGAGCACAAAGATTTACTCAATCATACAATGTTTAAAAATTTCTTTTTAATGTTTATTTTTGAGAGAGAGAGAGAGAGAGAGAGAGTGCGAGCAAGGGAGAGACAGAGAGAAAAGGAGACAGAGAATCTGAAGCAGGCTTAGGCTCTGGGCTGTCAGCACAGAGCCCGATGCAGGGTTCAAACCCATGAACCACGAGCCAAAGTCGGACCTGAGCCAAAAGTCGGACGTTTAACCGACTGAGCCTCCCAGGCGTTCCAGTCATACAATGTTTTATATTTATTCTAAAAATTCAGCATATTAAGATATTTTATAAATATATTGAATCATGTCAATAAATGAACATTTTGAGTACCTCCCAAATAGCCCTAATATTGTAAATTATATCCTATCAAAGATATTATCCTAGATATATTTTCTTAAGATTTTTTAATCATTGCTTAAAGAGACAGATGAGCATTTTGAAATTTTTAATATTAAAGGAAAATTGAATGTTCTGAAAATATGAATACTTAGAGAAAAAAGCACAGAAGAAAATTATAGCAAAGATAAGTTTAACATTAGAACTTGCTTAAAATCTGTATCTTCAAGTTTTGAAAAGCAAGAAAAAATTGGAATAATTTTTTATAGACATGACAAAATATATAAAAGTAAGATTTCCTTGACTCACAATTCTAGCAGTTAACCAAAAAGAAAAGAAAATTTAATTATGCAACTTCTCTTTTTCTTAATGAAAGCTTCCCATTCAGCAGATTCGATTAGAACAGGGAGAAGAGGTTGGGGCGCCTGGGTCGCGCAGTCGGTTAAGCGTCCGACTTCAGCCAGGTCACGATCTCGCGGTCCGTGAGTTCGAGCCCCGCGTCAGGCTCTGGGCTGATGGCTCAGAGCCTGGAGCCTGTTTCCGATTCTGTGTCTCCCTCTCTCTCTGCCCCTCCCCCGTTCATGCTCTGTCTCTCTCTGTCCCAAAAATAAATAAAAAACGTTGAAAAAAAATTTTTAAAAAAAGAACAGGTGGAAGAGGGAAATGAGGACCTGCAACGAGATTCTGAGGGGAATTCAAAGACCGTAGAGGAAGATGATGCCTCAAAATGTGTACATTTGCCACAAAGCTTATATTTGATTCCCAGGCCTCAGACTGGGAGTATGATTTCTAGGCTAGTGTGTTCATTTCAAGAGCCCACTCAAAAAATTAGTCTTGTGGAGTTTGTTAAATGGGACTTTTTTTAAATTTTTTTTTTTTTTTTAACATTTATTCATTTTTTGAAAGACAGAGAGAGACAGAGCATGAATGGGGGAGGGTCAGAGAGAGAGGGAGACACAGAATCTGCAGCAGGCTCCAGGCTCCAAGCTGTCAGCACAGAGCCCGATGCGGGGCTTGAACTCACGGGACCGCAAGATCATGACCCGAGCCGAAGTCAGCCGCCCAACCGACTGAGCCACCCAGGCGCCCCGAATGGGACTTTTCTTTATCTGAATCAGTTTCCATGGTTTTCTCTTCTTACAGATAGTTAACTTACACTTTTAGTTTTTAACAGTTTTTTTTTTTCCTCCTTAGCACAAATGTAATATATTCCTTGAATACTTTTTTTTTTTTTTTTTTTAAAAACCACATAGTCTTATAAGACAAGTAAAAAACACCATCTAGAGAAACTTCATTCTTCCGGGTTCTGGGAAAAAATAATGCCCCAACAGCCTAGGACATCCATTGTATGTAATAAGTTAACTTCTCTCCTGTGCTTCTAGGGAGACACTGGTTATCTACCATATGTGGGGGAACTGACAAAATAGTCACTCAGAACGTTTTCTGTGCTAGGTGGGTCAGATGAGGAACCTGAATGAGAAAGGCTGATGTAGAGCTCATGAATGTGACTTAAATGATGGTATGTTATTCTAGATCTTTCATATTCTGTCTCGTTGGCTCTCTGGCCCCTTATGTACGTACACACACACATCTTTTCTTTCATTTCGAAAAGTGCGATCAGACGGTACATACCAATCAACTTGGTCTTCATTTTCCATACAGTTTACTGATCTCTCTTTTTTTCTTTTGGCTTTCTGCATTTATTTGTTTAGATTTTGCTTACAGTCACATAGGAGAATGTCTCGAACAGAACCTTTCTACTTTTCCACTTGCTTAGACGCACCTGTGACTTCTGAGCCCATTATTCCCCACCTCTGCATCTTTGCTCCGTCAGTATTACTGGCAAGTATTATTTCTTTCTTTTCTTTTCTTTCTCTTTTTTTTTTTACTGGCTATTTCTTCTACCTCATGAGAATTGAGAATTGGTCTGGGCCTGACTATACCACCCCTCTCTCGGCAGACATCTGAGTATTTAGTGGGAAGTAAGTACCAAGCAGAAGAAAACACATTTCATTACTTGTGGATGCTTCCTGGACAACTCAGCCCAGGATCCCTCCAGTGCCTGCATCTCAAGCTTTCCTCAACATGTCTTTTATTTCAACCAGTCTGCATTATTTGTGGTTCCTCAAATACTTCTGAACTCTCTTGTTTCTGTGTCCTTATCACTGTATTCCCTCTGTTCAGAATGGTGTTCTTCCTCTTACCTCCAGTCTCCTTTCCTTAGCTCTTTGACTTTAAAAATCATCGGTCTTTGAAAAAACTCTCATCAGAGGATACCATCTCTGTTTTTCTTTCTTGGCGCTCTGGCTAAAAGTGACGACTCCTTTCCTTCTTTTCTTTCGTCAGTTCAGCAGATACTTACTGGGGACCTGTTCTTGCCAGGAATTTTGACAAAATCATGGTTTTACTTCTATTATCTTGTTTGTGTAATAATGTCCACCTTATTTTCCTAAATAAATTACATCTGGACCCACCTTGTAACTGACATTCTTACCCAAAGGTGTTTAATACATATTTACTGAGTGAACGAAACTTTCTGATTATTTTAACATTGTCTGTGGCAGCATAACTTTTTTTTTTCTTATAAAATTTTCTTTTGTGTAGATAGAAAAGTATTACTGACACTTAAATGTGATGGAGAAAATCTTTTAATGGATTTTTGTAGGTATGTACTTAATTTAAAGACTCGTCCATACCATACTCAGGTTATTTTAAGCAGCTGTCCCTGAGTTTTTAAGATGGTTTTAAGGTGAGCTGTCCCTGAATCATAGGTTGTCTGGCTGTCATTCTCAGTCATGCTCTAGTGATGGAAGTCTGTCACGTTTATAAGCTTGGTGTGGGTGGTTTCCGTGACGGAATCAAAAAGGGGGGAGGGGAGCCCTAGAGAGTGCCAGCTGAAGGCAGATCACAGACATTTGGGACTTACTGGCCTGTAACTTCCTTTCAACAGGCTGAAAGGACTTTAAAGTGCTAAAAGACCACACGATTTCCTCTCTTTTCTTCATTACCTTTTGTATTTCTTTTCTTAGATGAAATGTATCTTAGCCCACCATACCCCATATCCTAGATATGCCCAAAAGATCACGATTTAAAACAGTTCTTCTCAAAGTATGGTTTGGGGACCTCTGGGGTTCCTCAAGTTTTTTTCAGTTCCCACAAAGTTAAATTAGAATAATAAGACAACATTATTTGCCTTTTTCACTCCTCTTCTCTCACAAGTGTCTACTTGAATCTTCCAGAAGGTACATGGCAAGTGATACTACAATAGGTTAAATATAGAGGCAGGTATGAGAATCTGTCTTCAATTAGACCAGACACGAAAAAAATTTGCAAAATGTAAACCAAATACTTGGTTTTGAAAAAATAGCTATTTTTCATAAAAGTGTTAAAATATAATGCCCTTAGTATTTAACAAATTAGCAACTAAAAATTTTATTAAAACAAATGAAAACAAATTAAAATTTGTCAGTTTTATAATGTGGTTCGTATCAGTAGATATTAAAAGCTCTTTAGAATCTGGATTTTTGAAACCAAAAGTTTGAGAACCACTGGTTTAAGAGATGTAAAATATTTAAAGAAGAACAGACTTTTTTTTTTTTTTGTGGATGTTTTTATTTATTTTTGAGACAGAAAGCAAGAGCCGGGGAGGGGCAGAGAGAGAGAGTTGGGGAGATAGGAACCTAAGCGGGCTTTGCCCTGACAGCAGAGAGCCCAATGCAGAGCTCAAGCTCATGAGCTATGAGATCATGACCTGAGTCAAAGTCGGACACTTAGCCAACTAAGCCACCCAAGCAACCCCAGACTTTCTTTTTTGTGTCTGTTTTATTTTTGACAGAGGTGAGGGGGGGAGAGGCAGGGACAGGGAGAGAGGGGGATAGGATCCGAAGCAGGCTCTGTGCTGATGGCCGAGGGACCGTTGCGGGCTTGAACTCAGGAACTGTGAGATCATGACCTGAGCTGAAGTCAGACACTTACCCAACTGAACCACCTAGGGCCCCAAGAAAACAGACTTTTAACAGATTACAAGATAAAGTCCTTTTGGTGTAGTCAAGGTATCTTCAAACTGGAATATACGGTAATTGAACATACTGGTTTCTAGTTGCTGGGCATTTAGGTTGAGTCCAGTTTTTCAGTCTTAAAGGAATATTGCAGTGATACTCTTCTATATTGCTATTTTCCAGACATCCTTAATTGTTTTACAGTAAATTCCTAGAACGAGAATAGAGCTGCTGGGTCAGAAGGTATGCAGAAGGAACTGACATGACCTGTTATATAACTTCCGGGGCCAAGTATGCCCCCCCTGTTTGTTGTTGGTGTTGGTAATCAGTGCCCCAGTTATCAGGAAGTCCAGGGTCTTTCTCTTTAGGCAGCCTCTTCCTGTAGGTCTGAGCCCCTGAAGTCTTACTCAGTCCCACAGTGGTCCCCTCCTCTTCCAAATGCAGAAGGAGAGGTGCAGTGTAACAGTACACTCTCTGTCTTCCTTATTTTTATCAGTTTCTGTCAGTGTTGAAGACCAGCCCCATATTGTTTGTGATAATTGCTTATCTAATGCTGCTGGGATCCTGTTTCTGGTCAGACTTGGCCCAGGTCAGGTGGTAGGGTCCCCTCCCTAAGGAAAGGAAAAAAAACCCTCAAGGCAACCTTGCTATTCACGTACTTGACAACTTCCTTCACGACCTTGTAACATGAGGCCACTTAATCAGACTACATGTTTGTGTGTTGCCATATATGGGAGACAAAGAAGTAAACAGTATATTAAAAAAACTACACCCGTGGCATTCGGGGCTCAGTTTTTTGGGTACGAACCCGACTGAGCGATGCCAGCAGGAATAAAGTTGCTTCCTGGGAAGAAGAGCCTCTGTGTCACCACTCTCTGTGCGAGAATCCTGCTACGGTCACAGTAGTGACCCCACTTGGAGGTCCGGATTGCAGTTTGTTAGTTCATGCTCTTACACTCAATGATTTCAGTGTACCAGGGAGGACGAGGACGCTTCGTGCATCAGTCTCATGCTGGGTCGGAATCTGTCCTCCCCAATAAACCCATAAGCCCTTTTGTGTGGCCCCAGCTCACCGGTTCAGTTAATCCATTTTCAAGGTCATTTTACTTCAGGAGTGTCTCTGCCTTTTCTTGCCAGTGGAACTTGGTTTGGATTGTGAGTTTCTTCTGGAGCAGAATTCCTTAGCTTTGAATCTGAGGAATCAAAGATTGGAGTGATGTTGCTTCCCTTCCAGAAGGACTTAGGGTCCTAGAAAAATCCGTCTCCCCAACTCTAGCAACTAACTCTGCCCACCAAGAGGTTGGGCTTGTTTCTCTAAGTCGTCTAGCCATGGCCCCTCCATGGGCTGCTTTCCCCTGATTCTGAGGGCAGTGGTGCTTGCCCGTTGCCTAACGTAGTCAACAAAAAGACCAAGGTGACCTAAGGCTCCCTAAGCATTAGAAAGATTGTCATAATTTTTAAGGGTTTTCCTTCAAAGAGCATCTTATTTGAGCTCTGTCATGACAGGTGCCTGTTAAACACTTTGAAAGGCTTAGGATAAGTATTGCTAATTGCTCTCCAGAGAGGTTGTGCCAGTTTATGCTCCCATCAGCAGAAAAATACATGGCTAGGAAAAGACTTTTAAAACCCAAACTTCACTCAAGGGGTGCCTGGGCGGCTCAGTCGGTTAAGCGTCCGACTTTGGCTCAGGTCATGATCTCAACCGGTTCACGAGTTCAAGTCCCGCATTGGGCTCTGTGCTGACAACGCAGAACCCGCAGCCTGCTTCAGATTCTGTGACTCCCTTTCTCTCTGCCCCTCCCCCGCTGGCGCTTTGTCTCGCTCTCTCAAAAATGAATAGACCTTAAAAAAATTCAAACAACCCCAAACTTCACTCTTAAAAGTCACTAATCATTAGAATTGTTTTAATACTAAAGGAAACTCAAACTTTTCTCCCACTATTTCTTGGTTATTTGCTAAATGCTCAGTTTATTTGGCCACATAATTGTGATCTGTAGCATCTTGAATAATAATGCCTTCTGTAATATAGTAGGTATACAGGGAAGAACAAAATAATAAGAAGAGAACGCACAGCTGAAATCATTGGCAGTGGCCTGAGGCTAATATGGTAACATCATTATGTTTTTAAATTCACTTTTGGTGAGGGCAGGAGAGGGTACTCATTTACTAAAGCTCTCCTAAGCGCAGGGTGCTTTATGTATGACACCTAATTTGATCCTCACAAGAAACCTGTATTGTCACTATTCCCATTTCAGATGATGATATTATTCCATTTTATAGATAAAGAATAAGATACAGAGAGGTAGTAAATTTCCTAAAGCCACACAGCTTTAGGTAAAAGTTGATGTTTCCCTAAGAAAGTCTTATCTAGGACTGGATACACAATTCTCCAGAGGCAGGATTTTGAGAATTAGCCTCTTTCTCACCTTCTCCAAAGTCAAAGCAACCTGCAGAAGGCTATCACTGCTTGGGTACAGGCTTTGTGCAGCGTTTGTGAGGAATTAGGGCTAACTACAAAGTTAGAGGGCACAGTCCCAAAGGCTTCCTTAATTCTGACACCCCCTCAGGTTTGATAATTCACTAGAAGGACTCCTAGAACTCACTCACAGTCAGGATTTATTACAGAGAAAGGTACAAATTGTAATCAGCCAAGGGAAGAAGCATGTACAGCCAGGACCAGGAGAAGGACAAAATGTGGAGCTCCCCTCGTCCTCTCTGTTTAAAGCCCCCACACATAGTGATGAAGTGCTTTCTGAGGTTCCGAAGCTCAAGAAGGCTGTGATGCCTCTTACGGAGAAGATACATGTGTTGGATAAGTTTCACTGAGGCATGAGTTACAGTATACAGCTGTTGGCTGTGAGTTCAGTGCTAATGAATGACAATATTTATTAAATAAGGTGTCTTTAAACAGAAACAAATAAACAAGGTTATGTATTCATAGGTGATGAGAATGTTGTGACCAGAGGCATATAGGAACCTAACTTTGTGTTTTCCCCAGGGAACAGTGGTTCAGTATTCACTAATTGAGTGTTCAAGGTGACTCTGTAGAATAGAACTTGAAATAACGAGAAGCAACTGTATTTGCTGCTTTACTTCGTTACTCATTTATTCATGTCATCTTTTATTTGTTCATTAAAAAATATATTTGAACACTCCTACTGGGTGCCAAGCAATTTCTACATGACTTAGAATTTCCTTTTTGTGTTCTTATGCCTATCGTCAGTAGTCTTGCTGTAGCCCTCTGACTCCAAATATTTGTGTGGTTCATGATAACATAAGTGAAGTGTTGGCATTTTAAAGGTTGAGGGGAATGTTTTGAGTCTATGATCATTTTTACTTAACCTACATATGCTAGATTCAGCCTTCTCCATAAACTTTTCGTAAATTTATTTACCTCCGTGGAGACCAGGATTTTTTGGACCAGATTCCTTAATGGGTTCATGTCGGGTGGTAGCAGAACCAGGTGAGGTAGCCGGCCACGTATTCCCACGCCGAGACGCTATGTCAGCCGATTTAGCTACATGGTATTGCGGGCAGAGCTTTTGACCAGCAACATTATTACTGAGCTGTGCTTTACTGATGAGATGCCAGACCACACTGGTACCTCTCCTCTTTCTAACTCTCCCCATCTCCCGCACGCGTTTTTGTTTTTGTTTTTTTTTTTTTTAATTTTTTTTTTTCAACGTTTATTTATTTTTGGGACAGAGAGAGCCAGAGCATGAACGGGGGAGGGGCAGAGAGAGAGGGAGACACAGAATCGGAAACAGGCTCCAGGCTCTGAGCCGTCAGCCCAGAGCCCGACGCGGGGCTCGAACTCCGGAACTCGAGATCGTGACCTGGCTGAAGTCGGACGCTCAACCGACTGCGCCACCCAGGCGCCCCTCCCGCACGCGTTTTTATTTCCATCTCTTTCCACATCCTCTTTTACACTGTCTCCTAAACCCTCATTCAAGCAGAGTGAGGGGAAATGGCCTTGAAAAGCAGATGTTCACCTCATGGTCTTTGTGGCTCCCTGGATACTCTCCTCCACTGAAGTGTTTCTCCTTTCCTGGTTTTGATTGTTCATGATATATGAAGACACTAAGTACCTTGCTGCTCTTCTCTCCTGAAGTTAGTAAAACCAGTTACATTGGAATCCTCCAAATACGATGGGGAGATACACTTCTGAGGATTAAAACTGTTATCTGGTGAATTTGACTGAAAAAGAAAAAATTCCAATAATTTCAGGGATCTGAGAATCCCTTAATTGTAGAATTAAGCCCAAAGATACAAAGACTTTATTGACTATCAGTGACTGTGAGAAATGAGTGCATACTGTAAAAATTAACCGTGGTGTTTTTATGTGCTAAACAGTTGAATAGTCACTTTCTTTGAACATCTTTGTGAAACTGTACTCCCAAGAAAATAAAGACCAAGACTAAAAATCCTCTGAATGTCCTTTAGAGTCTTAACACGATGCCTAGGACACACAGACATCAACAAACATATATTAAATATATATTAATATAACTTAATTTAATGTATATTAACCATATGTGATTAAAATATAAATATTCAGTAATGTTAACTTGGTGTTTATTCTTTCAGATACAGATGAATATAGACCTCCTGTTTGGAAATCTTACTGTAAGTATGCAAATAATTTTAAATTGGGTGGGTTATAGTGCTTTATAAGTGATATAGAAATAGAAATATTAAAATCATTAGGTATGAAGATTCATTTCATTTTGTACACATTATTGAAAAATTAATTTATAGCAGGGTTTGGGAACAGCGTAGAAGTAGTAATTGTGGGAAAACAGGAGTGTTTCCATAAGGTCTGTCTATGGTTTGCATGTCTGGAATGCATCTCATCTCTCTGAGCTTGCATGAAGTTCCATATTGAACTTGAGGCCACTTGTTGACATTGGCTGATAAAAACTAATGAAAAGAGAAGCTAACTGAGAATTCAAGCAATCTAATTATTCTCAGATCCCAATTCTTTATATGGAAAAGAACTATGGGCTATATAAATGATAAGTCAGAAGGCTGTCTTCATAGAATGAATGGATGAAAACAGGCAAAAGTGGTTTTGTTTTGTTTTGTTTTGTTTTTGTTTTTGTTTTTGTTTTTTTAGGAATTGCTTTCCTGCGTATGAGAGACCTTTGGATTCTGTTTTGCTCTTTAAACTTTGCATTAGAATAAAAATCTTTTCAAAAGAGTCTAGGCTCTTTGCCCTTTATTTTCCCTTCCTTGTCCTTGAGAATATTGTCTCTTCAAGTAAAAGATATTTCAGATTTTTTTTTTTTATAAAAATTTTTTTTTTCAATGTTTATTTATTTTTGGGACAGAGAGAGACAGAGTATGAACGGGGGAGGGGCAGAGAGAGAGGGAGACACAGAATCAGAAACAGGCTCCAGGCTCTGAGCCATCAGCCCAGAGCCTGACGCAGGGCTCGAACTCACTGACCGTGAGATCGTGACCTGGCTGAAGTCGGACGCTCAACCGACTGCGCCACCCAGGCGCCCCTATTTCAGATTTTTTAAAAGTGGAAATGGGATTGATATAATCAAAGTAGCCTTAAAAAGAAATCCATGAATACACTACTGCTGACGCCATTACTGTAAGTTTTTGTTTATGTATGGAGTTGCATAAGCAGCCTGAGAAACCTGTACTTTTAGACATACATTATCAACATCTTTGTAAGTGTTGAGTTATCCTAAGTTTTGATATTTGTAAGTTGCCGAAATTTGCTGCCTGCAGGGTCGGCTATTCAGATTCTTGGTTTTGTGTTCCCAGAACAACAGATAGGTTTATTTCAGCACGTTGCTACTTTGGGCTACTTATAGTAAGCAAAATATGAATAATCTCTAGAAATATTGCCATAGAGACTTTTTCCCCACCCCTGCCTGTGCCCTTTTTGTTTATGGGAAGTATAGTTCAAAGAATGTATAAAAATGACTAACGTTCTTCTTAAATATTTTGTCTTGCAATATCATTGGCTAGAAACCTATTTAAAATTCTTGTCTGCATTTTCTGGTTTTCAGTTTACCTTTGTTCTCTTTGTTCTGACTTGTACCTTGCACATTTTTTATGTAAGAGCATCTATGAAGCCCCACACTGTTATGGAATCATGGTGATGATTTTTTTTCCTCTGAAGAATATTGATCACTAAATGTAGTATAGGCAGTTTGTATTTCTGTATCTCTAAATGTCTCCTAGTAGCCATCATTTTTAAAAAAATGGCATATTTCTTTTTTTTTTAATTTTTGGAGACAATTCTGCTACTGAGTTTTAGTTTTTTGTTTTTTTTTTTTAGTAACCTCAATGCCTGAGCTCCCCCCAGCATAATTCTAAAACTTTACAAATATGAACCAATAGGAAATTAGAACTAGCAAGAAGTCTAAGTTGAGGATTTTTATTATTTATTAAAAAAATTTTTTTAATGTTTGTTTATTTATTTATTTTTTTAATTTTTTCAACGTTTATTTATTTTTGGGACAGAGAGAGACAGAGCATGAATGGGGGAGGGGCAGAGAGAGAGGGAGACACAGAATCGGAAACAGGCTCCAGGCTCTGAGCCATCAGCCCAGAGCCTGACGCGGGGCTCGAACTCACGGACCGCGAGATCGTGACCTGGCTGAAGTCGGACGCTTAACTGACTGCGCCACCCAGGCGCCCCAATGTTTGTTTATTTTTGAGAGAGAAACAAAGAGTGTAAGTGGGGGAGGGGCAGAGAGAGAGGGAGGCAAAGAATCCGAAGCAGGCTCCAGGCTCTGAGCTGTCAGCACAGAGCCCGACACGAGGCTCAAACTGAAAAGCTGTGAGATCATGACCTGAGCCAAAGTTGGACGCTTAACCAACTGAGCCACCCAAGCACGCTTAAATTCAATAATATGCGATTATATATGTAGAAAGAGAAGAAAAATTCCCTCCCAGAGATAAACTTAGATATACATAAACATACTTTCTCTGATGACCGCCATGTTCTATTCATTCTTTCTTCATTACAAATCAACCTGAAGTGAGGCTAGAATGTCGTGGTATTGGTGTAATTTTCACTGATTCATTTTCAGATACTCTGAAAATTATCCTTTCCTTGGCAAATTATTTCAGTATCTGAATTCCTTCTTTTGCTGCATTTACTCTATTTGAAGAAGCGGTGGTAACTTTGGCTCAGAAATTTTGTTTTTAGGGGAGATTATCTTTGAAGATAGAGGTTTGCAATATAAATAGGGGAGAAAAACACATCTGTCACTTCTACCATAATCCTAATTTTAGTTTCAAGTTTGACATGTAATAATGTGTTTTAAAAATCGATAACCATTGGGGCGCCTGGGTGACTCAGTCAGTTAAGTGTCCAACTTCGGCTCAGGTCATGATCTCTTGGTCTGTGAGTTCGAGCCCCCCGTTGGGCTCTGTGCTGACAGTTCAGAGCCTGGAGCTGCTTCGGATTCTGTGTCTCCTTTCTCTGCCCCTCCTCTGCTCATGCTCTGTCTCTGTCTCAAAAATAAATAAACATTAAAAAAATTAAAAAATATACACATATATAACCATTATTTGCTTGTATTAGAGACGTGCCTTATGCAATACAACCACCAAGAATTCAGGAAAATAAAGGGCCAGATTTTGGAGAACACAGCCAAATACCCAGTACTAATTTGTTACAAGGTAAAAAGACATTTGTGTGGATTATGATTTTTCTATTTATGCTTGCCTTTGGGCTTTCACTAAGTTTAGTTTGTTTTATTTTCTTCGTGTTGCTCTTAACAGATTTTAATTTAATAACAAATAGAACTGTACCACAGTTTTCTGTAAAAAGCAGCCAGTTTGTGATTCCTAATATATTTATGCTTTCTACAGAAGGGCAATTTAGAATTGTTTGTAATAGCAGAATATTAGAAAAAACCTAAGTGTCTGCCATAGGAGAGACATAGGTTAACTGAACAACCTATAACACCAAAAAGAACGAGGAAGATATCTGTGAGCTGATGTGGAATGATTTACTTTCTGTCTTTACAGTATATCAGCTGCAGCAGGAAGCCCCTCATCCTCGAAGAATTACCTGTACTAATGAGGTGGGTGTGATGTGACTGTTATAAGAACGTGTCTCTCAAGTGATGAATCACTGTCTTCTACTCCTGAAACCAATATTCCACTCTGTATTAACTAACTAGAATTTAAATTAAAATCTGAAAGAAACACAACCAACACAAACCAACAAAAAACCAAAATGTCTCTCGGTCATCTGTTTACCAAACTTTGACCTTCCTCCCGTGGCATGGTTATTTGTGGGATTGGCCAGTTATGTTAGTTAGCTTCATAAAGTTGTACTTGAATGCATCTTTCTTAACGTTCTCCTCAGTTGCACTAACTGTCACTTTTTTTTTTAATTTTTTTTAACGTTTTTATTTATTTTTGAGACAGAGACAGAGCATGAATGGGGGAGGGGCAGAGAGAGAGGGAGACACAGAATCGGAAGCAGGCTCCAGGCTCTGAGCCGTCAGCCCAGAGCCCGACGCGGGGCTCGAACTCACGGGCAGTGAGATCGTGACCTGAGCTGAAGTCAGACGCCTAACCGACTGAGCCACCCAGGCGCCCCTAACTGTCACTTTTTAATGGACTATTTGGAGTATAGAATGTGACAGTGTAGTTTTAAGTGATGTTAGTATTCTTCTCGGTTAAGTCACACATTCTTCAATAAAGTTTGAAGGCATTATTGAAGTAACTTTTCCATTAAAAGAAAGATTTATATTGTGGTTTTGAAAATGAGCAGAAGACATGAACGGTACTTATCACCGTATTTTCAGTACTGAAAAGATGTTCAGCTTCACAAACAATAAGAGAAATGCAAATTAAAATACACAGAGAGACCATTTCCACCTTTTTAGATTGGCAAAAGTTCAAAAGATTAGACTATGCTTAGTTGGTAAGTCTGTGAAGAAACAAACACTCTCATATATTGCTGATGGGAATGTGAAGTGTTACATTTTATGAGAATTTTGTGATATCTGACAAATCGATACCTGCATTTACCTACCAGTCCAATTTCTAGTGATTTGCCCTGATGAATTACCTGTACAAATATGGACTTATATATGCCCAAAGTTTTTGATTAGAGGATTATTTGTAATAGCAGAACATTAGGGAAAAAACCTAAATATCAGTCCATAGGGGACCGATTGAATAAACTGTGATATTAAAAGGAATAAGGAAGTTTCTGTGAGCCGATACGGAATGATTCCAGGTAGAAAGTGTATACGCAGACATACCTTGGAGATATTGTAGATTTGGCTAGACCCACTGCAATAAAGCCAATATTGCAATAAAGAGAGTCAAATGATTTTTTTTTGTTTTTTCATACATATAAAAGTTATGTTTACACTATACTATAGTCTTTTAAGCATGCAATAGCATTATGTCTAAAAACACAATTTACACACATGAATTTAAAAATACTTCATTGCTAAAAATGCTGTCATGTAAGCTTTCAGTGAGTTGTAATCTTTTTGCTGGTGGAGGTTCATGCCTCAATACTGATGGCTGCAGTTGATCAGTTGTGGCTGGTGAAGGCTGGGGTGGCTGTGACAGTTTCTTAAAATAAGACAACAATGAAATTTGCCACATTGATGAACTCTTCCTTTCACGTACGGTTTGTAGCATGTAATGCTGTTGAGGAGCATTTGAAAGAAGCAGAACTTCTTTGAAAATCAAGAGTCAATCCTCTCAAACCCTGTTGCCACTTTGTCAACTAAGTTTAGGTCATATTCTAAATCCTTGTCGTTTCAACAGTGTTCATGCCATTTTTATCGGGAGTAGATTCCATCGCAGGAAACCGCTTTCTTTCCTCATGTACAAGAAGCAACTCCCCTGTCTTATCATGAGATTTCAGCAATTTGGTCATATCTTTAGGCTCTACTAATTCTAGTTCTTCAGCTGTGTCCACCACATCTGTGGTTGCTTTCTCCACTGAAGTCTTGAACCCCTCAAAGTCACCCATGAAAGTTGGAATCAACTTCTTCCAAATTCCTGTTAATGTTGGTATTTTGACCTTCTCCCATGAATCATGAGTGTTCTTTGTGACATGTAGAATGGTGAATCCTTTCCTGATAGTTTTCAGTTTACTTTACCCAGATCTATAGAGGAATCACTATCTATGGTAGCTATAGCCTTATGAAATGTATTTCTTAAGTAATAAGGCTTGAAAATCAAAATTACTCCTTGACCCATGGGTTACAGAACGGATATTGTGTTAGCAGGCATGAAAACATCATCATTCTTATTGTACATCTCCATCAGAGCTCTTGGGTGACCAAGTACATGATCACTGAGCAGTAATATTTTGAAAGGAATCTTTTTTTCTGGGCAGTAGGTCTCAACAGTGGGCTTAAAATAATCAGTAAATCAGATGTGCTGTCATCCAGACTTTATTGTTCCATTTATAGAGCGTAGGCAGAGTAGAATGAGCATAATTCTTCAGGGCCCTAGGATTTTCAGAATGGTCAGTGAGCATTGGCTTCAACGTAAAGTCCCCAGCTGCATTAGCCCCTAACAAGAGTCAGCTTGATTTTTGAATCTTTGAAACCAGGCAATGACTTCTCCTCTCTCAAAGTTCTAGATGACGTCTTCTTCTAATATAAGGCTGTTTCATCTTTACTGAAAATCTGTTGTTTAGTGTAGCCACCTTCATTCATTAGCTCTATCTTCTGGATAACTTGCTACAGCTTCCACGTCAGCACTCACTGCTTCACCTTGTACTTTTATCTTACAGAGACGGCTTCTTTCCTTAAAGCTCATGAACCCACCTCTGCCAGCTTCCAACTTTTTTCCTGCAGCTTCCACACCTCTCTCAGCCTTTACAGAATTGAAGAAAGTTAGGGCTTTGCTCTGAATTAGGCTTTGACTTAACAGAATGTGGTAGCTCGTTTGATCTTCTATCCAGACCAGAACTTTCTCCATTATTGCTTTCTTATCATTCATGTGTTCACTGGAGTAGCTCTTTTAATTTCCTTCAAGAACTTTTCTTTTACATTCACAGCTTGGCTAACTGGGATAAGAGGCCTAGCTTTTGGCCTCTCTCAGCTTTTGACGTGCCTTTCTCACTAAGCCTAATTGTTTCTAGCTTTTGATTTAAAGTGAGAGATGTGTGACTCTTTCCCTTGAACATTTAGAGGCCACCGTAGGGTTATTCATTGGCCTACTTTCTATCCTGTTGTGTCTCAGGGAATAGACCCAAGGAGTAGGAAAGAGATGGGGAATGCCCAGTTGGTGGAGAAGTCAGAACACTCACAACATGTAGGGATGAAGTTTGCTGTCTTATGTGGGTGAGGTTTGTGGTGTCCCAAAACAATGATGATGCTAACATCAGAGATCCTTGATTACAGATCACTATGACAAACATAATAATAGTGAAAAAGTTGGAAGTATTGTGAGAGTTACCAAATTGTGACACAGAGACACAAAGTGAGAAAATGCTGTTGGAAAAAATGGCATGAACAGCCTTGTTGGATGCAGGGTTCCCACAAACCTTCAACATGTGAAATCCCCAGTGTCTGTCAAGTGCACAATAAAATGAGGTGTGCCTGTGTGGTAATTATGGTCCCTTTTTAGTAGTAAAAAAGGGAAAAATAGGAAAAAAGTTAAGCGTTTTGTGCAAAAGAGAAACACGGGAAGGATTAAGCCAGAGACCGGTGAAATAGTTATCTGTAAGGAGTGGGGCAGGGGTGGGGCTGCAGGGGGCAGAGTGGGGAGGATAAGGATGGAAGTCAGACCTCTCTGATGATGTTTTTATATAGTTGCAACTTTTGAACTATGCAAATATTTCACATATTCAAACAACAGAATTAAGTAAAAAATGATTTAAAAAGCAAACCCTAAAATTGAATACAAATAGAAACAAATGAACCTAACAAATTCATCGCATCCTCACCCCAAAATTAATTTACATAGCTTATAAACATTATTCTGACCATACAAACTTATAGGGAAATGTACTAAGAATCATAACCTGCAAAGAGATCTTTATACTTAGCAATTTGTTGTTGTCAGTAGCACTTTGTGTGGTAATTCTGAAATTATTTTGTGTGTAATACAGGATAGAACACATGAGTAACTATATTAGATTTTGGGGAGCCAGTGTTCGTGGGAGATATAAATATGGAGCTTTGAATTCGAGTTGGAGGCATAAATGTGAATTCACAGATTTTTAAAAGTATATTTTCTATCTCAGTCTGTGGAAAGGGCTTAGAAGCAGTGATGCCCTCGTAACAGTAAACATACTCGGTGCCCAAATTTGGTTTCCAAGTACTATCTCCTACTGAAAGGAGCCAGTGTTCCTTACAAGAATTCCTGATTCCAGAACATGGGGCAATGACTTCTTAGAACCTTTTATATCGGAAAGCAAGAAGAACTCAAATGGATGGGGACATGTCAAAAGTCCCTAGGAGCCCACTTGAAGGGTTATCACAGATAACACAGAAAAGATAATTTGTTGGTCCATAATGATGCTTACCAAAAAAACTACCCCAATACAAAGAAAAAAAAGACAACAGAGGGACGGAGTATAAAGTCCTTTACAGCCAAAACATAGCTAAACATGTAGAAGGAGTGATAATGATTGTGCTGATAATTGAGTCAAGCAAGGATCATCACTGGACATTAAAACCATTGAGTAAAAAGATTGTAGGTGAAGAGAATGTTTACATGGTTTTAAGGCATCACCCTACTAATTATTTATGCATTGCAAGGAGAAAGATATATTTTTATAGTGGAGGGATCTGGCACACTCACCCTTAGCTACATGATCAACTTTAGCATTACCTGTATTGGGACAAACTAACGTGTCTCTGGATGTGATGTAATGAGGCATACACAATACCATCTAGATAGTACTTACACCAAAAATGTTTCACTTAAATCTGTTTGTGAAGTATGAATCAGATCCAAAATGTGTACATTCTATAAGACATCGGTCCTGCAAATGTCCTTTTCATAATAGAAATAACAGTGGTGGGAACATTCTAAAATGAAGGAGACTAAAGACATATGACCACCGTATGCAGTATGCCTACCTTGAGAGGGTCGCAGAGACAGAGAGCTCTCTCTCTATTTAAGGATGCACATTTTGGGTATAATTAGAGAAATTTGAATATGAACTATATATTAGGTAATAGGGAATCCTAATAACTTTCTTAGATGATATACTATTAAAAAGAATTGCTTCTCCATTGTTTAAAAACATGTGAAATGGATTCTGTTATTGTGAAAACTGGCTAAACATTGAACAGCCCTGAAAGCATATAGTCATAAAATTAATTTATCAAATTAGTCAGGGATTTCATGAGATTATCTTTTAAGTGTCCTGCTGCAATTTAAGTATTTGTAGGCGTCCAGTCTGCACGTCTGTGTGTATGGGGTAGCGCTTGATGATTGCATTTTATTGCTACTGTGCCATGATCAAGCATGACGAAATAATTTTATATGTAGTGAACATTTTTTATAAATGCTATCTAGTAAAATGTTTCATTCTGTTATACTCTGGTGAGACACAACTTTTTAAACTTTTAAGAGAAAGTAAGATATTGGCAGTAGTTCTGTGAAAAGTCTGGAAGTGTTATTAACGCAGTTATCTTTATTGAGAAATATCTGTACTTTGCCTTTCTCAGAATTTGAGGCCACCTAAATGAAGACATAAGAAAAGGAATTCAGAAAGAAAAGTTGAGGAAAATAAAAAACACATATATGCCGGTTGATTGCAGTGCTGATTAGGGATCAATAAAATTGTGTGAAAAGGGAATCAGAGTAATACAGTACGCAATTCTTAAGGATCAGAAAGGCTAATAAGATCCAGTTTTTACCTGAACTAAATTCTTTAAAAAAATTATGCAGCTTACTTAATGAAATACATTTGTTGATGTTACTTACATTGAGCAGCTACAGTCTTACAGCAAAAGTAGGTTTATGATCGTTTCTTATAGCAGCTGGCATAACATTAAGGAGCAACAAATTACTGAAGCTAATTGTTAAAGGGCTAAACTGTAGCCTTCTGATGATCCACCTTGATACAAAGAGACGACATAGAATGCTAGGAGATTGGATGGCTCTTAGAGTCTCTGAAAATAATTTCTCTTGATTTAGTTTTGTGATGTAGTTGACAAAATACTGCCATGCCCTGAAAAACAAGAGAGTCATATTCTATACTGTTGGTTAAAGGAAGGCATATAAGTACCGGAAAACAAGGGATACAATTGAGATTTTCTTAACTTAAATTTTCCCGTTTTCTTTTAAAGGTGAATTTCTTTCTTTTTTTTAAAAATGTTTTATTTATTTATTTTCAGAGAGAGTGTGTGTGAGCAGGGGAGGGGCAGAGAGAGAGAGGGAGAAAGAGAATCCCAAGCAGGCTCCACACTGTTAGCCCACACAGAGCCTGACATGTCGGGCCTGAACTCATGAACTGTGAGATCATGAGCTGAGCTGAAATCAAGAGTCAGACGCTTAACCAACTGAGCCACTCAGGTGACCCTACATTTTCTTATTTAAATTGTTTTCAGTCTGCTTAGGTTTCTTTCACAAGAAGTTAGTGATCATGTTCTAAGGGCAAATTGGTGAGCAAGGGGGGCGCCTGGGTGGCTCAGTCGGTCCGGTGTCCGACTTCGGCTCAGGTCATGGTCTCACAGTTTGTGAGTTTGAGCCCCACTTTGGGCTCTGTGCTGAGCGCTCGGAGCCTAGAGCCTGCTTCTGATCCTTTGTCTCCCTCTCTCTCTGACCCTCTCCCGCTCATGCTCTGTCTCTTTCGAAAACAAATACACTTTAAAAATTTTTTTAAAAATTGGTGGGCAAGGAATGCTGCTTTGTGTGCAAAAGGATTTACTGTGGACTGGCCCTTCTATCAGACTGTAACCACCGTCACGCATTGTTCAAAACTGATAACCTATTAGCTACTCAACTTTGCTTAATAAAGGGTAGTTATGCATGCATAAAATATGCATATTTAATTAGCAAGTCAGTAGTGATATTTCTGTATGTGACCAATTTCTGTAATAACAACATCTTCCTGTTTTCACCAGGTGATAACTAACGGACAATTAATAAATAGTGGGAAATGGTCTCATTTTAAATTTTTTTTTTCAACGTTTATTTATTTTTGGGACACAGAGAGACGGAGCATGAACGGGCAAGGGGCAGAGAGAGAGGGAGACACAGAATCGGAAACAGGCTCCAGGCTCTGAGCCATCAGCCCAGAGCCCGACGCGGGGCTCGAACTCACGGACCGCGAGATCGTGACCTGGCTGAAGTCGGACGCTTAACCGACTGCGCCACCCAGGCGCCCCAATGGTCTCATTTTAAAGACATGACATTCCCACTCAATATTGCTGTAATGTTAAATTTATAAATATAGATATCAAGAGTATGTCACTAACGCTAATAACCTACTTTGAGCAATAGTCAATCTCATTAAATTCCTGCAAAACAAATAACTTAGATATCTATTTGAAATGAAAGTAAAGCGTGCATCAGTGAGATGGAGCTAATGTAAAAATACTTCTTGGATAAAGAAAGTTTCAGTCTTAGTCTTGATTAAATGATAAATAATGTGGGAGAATTAAAGGTCCTTGGGAGTGATGAGCACTAAAGATAAAAATGTACTGAGTAACCAGTTGATGTTCAACCTCAAATATTTAACTGGGGAATTGGATTTGGGACATTAAGCACTAAGAGGCCACTGTGTTTTTAAGGGGGAAAAGGAAACAGGATTTAATTACCACCGGAATGGGGAGAGAAAAAGGGAAAAGTTAATGCGGTAGATAAACTGATGGTTCTTTTAAATAAAGGTTATTAAATTCTATGGGCACTAATTATAACTGTAAAAATGGTCCAATGACATTGTCTTTAAGGAAATGTCTGCAGTCATAAGAGAGGGAGAAATGACCCTGTTCACGTACGTGAACATTTCTCTTCCCTTTTCTTCTAACCGTAGCATTGTATTGCAGATTATCAATTCAGAGGCTG
Source organism: Herpailurus yagouaroundi (assembly GCF_014898765.1). Taxonomy (NCBI): domain Eukaryota; kingdom Metazoa; phylum Chordata; class Mammalia; order Carnivora; family Felidae; genus Herpailurus; species Herpailurus yagouaroundi. The sequence goes on along the minus strand of NW_024412395.1, from coordinate 55,748,910 downwards.
GGGAATTAGGCACACCCAAAGGGAGTACGCATTTAGTTGCCAGCCATGTTTTGTGACTTTCTCTTGTGGTCTAAGCCCTTAGCTGGTGATGAGCTCCATATTCTGCACGTTCTCAGCTGAATTGCTATTAGCATTCATCAGATCAAGACACACAACACTGTATTTTAAAACCTGAATTCTACTGTTCAAACAAATCATAAATTATTGAAGACAGAACTCGTAAAACACGGTATATCTGGTAGTAAGAAATAACATAATTTAACAGAAAATAAAATTGTAATGCTTTTTTTTCTAATTTCAGAAGATCTTTCCAATTGCCATTATGAGTGTTAAAATATAGAACATTTTAAAAAATAATTATTTTTGAGAGAGAGAGAGAGAGAGAGAGAGAAAGAGAGAGAGAGAGGACATAAGTAGGAAGAGGCAGAGAGGGAGAGAGAATCCCTAGCAGTCTCCTTGCTGTCAGCACAGAGCCCAATGCAGTGCTCGAACTCACGAACAGTGAAATCATGACCTGAGCTGAAATCAAGAGTCAGGCTCTTGACCGACTGAGTCACCCCAGTGCCCTGAAATATAGAACGTTTTTTATTAAAGGCTATTTGTTAGAAAAATGTTGAAATTTAAATATAAATAGTTCTTTTTGAAGGAAAGATGTCCAGGTCCACAACTAAGTATTTTAGGCATGCTTTAGAGACTAAGCAAATACTTAAAAGCCTGAAAATGATTCTTAATAATATTGTTAGAGTGCAGTTTTATCTTACAGTGGAGTGAATTCAGAATTTAGCATGTGAAGTGCAAGTCTTACATAATCAGAATTTCCCCTAGAAATCGCTTATCACCTGTAAAGTGTATATGTTTGTGTATGCAGCTCTGGATCAATGTAGAAATGTATAAATATATAATGCAATGAAATACAGCTTATAATAAATATATCACATATATACTTATGAGATTTTCAGTTATGTAAAGTGATTTTGTTATTTTTTTTAATTTTTTTTAATGTTTATTTATTTTTGAGACAGAGAGAGACAGAGCATGAATGGGGGAGGGTCAGAGAGAGAGGGAGACACAGAATCCGAAGCAGGCTCCAGGCTCTGAGCCGTCAGCACAGAGCCCGACGTGGGGCTTGAACTCATGGACAGCGAGATCATGACCTGAGCCGAAGTCGGACGCTCAACCGACTGAGCCACCCAGGCACCCCTGATTTTGTTATTTTTTAAAATGGGGGGGGTGGGTGGGGGGGGAGAGAGAGAGAGAGAGAGAGAGAGAGATACAGGTATAAATTATACAGGTACACAATATGTATATTTGAGTAGAGATATCAAAGAACTTCCATATCTTTAGTTGATTTGTACTAATATGATGTAAATCAAACTAGTTTGGCATTTAAGCATCCTTAAACACAAAGTCTTAAAATGGATACACTTTTTATTTTTTCTGGCAGCCAAAGAGTGGGAATGTAGTTACGACTTTTAAGTGCACAAAACCAAATCTCTGCTCTTTGTGACACATTTTGGAGCTGGTGTTGCAGGGAGCTGGATAGCAGTTCTGAGGACGCTGCTTCTTACTATAACAACCAGTTGTGTTTTCCAGGGTAATGGGTAAGGCAGGCTAAGGCTGGACGGAATGCATCAAACTCAAGTTCAGTGCTGTTAGTGTAATGAGAAATACGGAGAAAGTTACACATTTCGCATTGTATTCTTTTTTTTTTTCAACATTTATTTATTTTTGGGACAGAGAGAGACAGAGCATGAACGGGGGAGGGGCAGAGAGAGAGGGAGACACAGAATCGGAAACAGGCTCCAGGCTCCGAGCCATCAGCCCAGAGCCTGACGCGGGGCTCGAACTCACGGAGCGCGAGATCCTGACCTGGCTGAAGTCAGACGCTTAACCGACTGCGCCACCCAGGCGCCCCTTTCGCGTTGTATTCTAATTCTAGTCACAGTACCGGTCAGATGTATATTTGATACACATTTTGCCAGCACATGTTTTAAAAAGTCTCTCTTCAAATCTGGTTACGGAAGTATGAAATTGACGGTAATCATTTCTCTACTTACTGTCTCACCCCGGCAGATTATATTCAGCACCTGGCTATGATGACTTCTGCGTAATAAAGGCTCATAAATGTTTGTTGGATGAATGAATATTGTTGCGTACTTTATTTTGCAACATAATGCTCTTGTTACATGGTTTGCAAAAATACGTATATTAATGCCTATAGCTCTTGGGCTCCAGTTCTTTTTGTGGCCTGTGTGTATTTATTCATTGAATCAGTATTCTCTGAGGGGCTTCTGTCTGCTAAGTCTTCAAGATTCAAGTCAAATAAAACAAGTCCCCTCTCCTCAAGGAGCTTCCTGTCTAGCTAGAGGATGGAGCAATGAATCCAGCATTACGGCAGATCTGGTGGCAGTTGCCTGGTTACGCGTGTGCAGTTCCTGTGGGCAAGTGCAGGGTTCTTGTGGGAGTGTGGCAGATGCGACCGCAGAGCTAAGCAAGCACCGCTAATAAAAACTTCCGTGTTCTAAGCATAGACCTTGGGAGTTTATCCTGATAGCTGTGGAGAGTGAAAGTGTGTTCATGCGATTGGACTTAGACATAGAAAGCACATTCTGTCTGCAGTGTGGAAGATGGACTGGAAAGGAAGATGGACATTTTAGAGACAAAAAGACTGGTTTAGGAGGGGTTACAATAATCCTAGGGGAAAGTGATGAAGGCACATAATACGACACCGTTCCTGAAAATAACCAAGAGGGGCGGGAATGGGAATAGGTGAAGCGGTAGAATTCACAGGACTCTGGTGAGTAGAGAGTCATGGAGCTGAATGAGAGAGAAGTCTAGGTAGATGATGGCGAGCCAGTCTGCTTCCCTCTCGCGATCTTCTCTAATGTCATACTTGCTTGGCAAAACCACAACCCTGTTTAAAATCTACATCTGCCTGCTCCTCATGTACTTCCAAGAAACTGTGTATGGCTGGAGGAAAACGAAGTGCTGAATAGGCTTCACAAGAAATTTATGAACCTCAAGTTGATACTTCCTGCTCACTGGTAATCATACCATGCTTTCCTCTCAAACCTTCAATACCTTCTTCCTCCCCTAATTCCCAGCTCATAATTTTATATCCTACTTTATTCCTGATGGAAGCAATCAGAGGAGGATTTCCACAAACTTCACCAGCCGTCAGGGTTTGGGTCCACGTGTTCTGCATTCTTGCCTGTTGTCCTAAATCATGGTAAGCTGTCCACTACACTCGATTCCATTTCCTTTCATCTCCTTGAGGACTCAATCCTAGCAATCTCCCCTCTCTTATCATCAGCAGTGTTTTGCTTTTTACATCAGCCCACAAACATCCTGTTATTTCTCCCATCTTAAAGAATTGTCTTGACCCTACTTTTTCCATCTGCCCTGCCCAATTTCTTTGTTCCCCTTTGTAGAAAACACTTGAAACTGTTACCTATACTTGCTGCTTCCAATCCTGCTCCTCCTATTTTCTCTTAAACCCACTTCAGTCAGGCTGTTAACCCACTACCGTTCCAGTAGAACTGCGTAAGGCAAGGTCACCAATGAGTTCCAATTTGCTCGATCTAATGGCCAGTTCTGCTTGTCCAGTCAGCAGCACGTGGTACAGATGATGACTCTCCATACCCTCTCCTCACTTCATTTCCAGGACAACAGCCTTTTGGTTTTTCTCCTGCCCTCACAGTCACCTTTGCTGGTTTGTCTTCTCCCTGGCTTCAGTGTTCAGGTGTTCTGGGGCTCAATCCTTGATCTTCATTTCTTCTCTGCCTCTATTTATTCCCTGGTGAGGTTGCTGTTTCAGGTTTTAATGAAACTTACATTTCCCAGTCCAGTCTTCTTTCCCCAAATTCCAGACCATGTAATCAATTGCTTCTTCTATATCCTCCCTTGATGTCATCTCAAATATAACACATCCAAAACAGAACTGAACTTTACCCTCCTCCCCAAACCTGCTTTACCAAACAAAGCTTTCCACGTGTCGGTTAATGGCTGTTCCTTCCAGTTGCTTAGATCAAAAACCATGCAGCATCCTTGAGGTTTTTTTCTTCTTTTTTTTTTTTTTTTTTTTTTTTTTTCCTCTCACCAACCCATGATTAATCAGGAAACCATACTGGGTCTATTTTCAGAATATGTGCACAATACGTCAAGAATCCTACCACTTGCTTCCATGGCTGCCATTTGGGTATGAACTGTGAGAACTGCTAGACACCCACCTAAATTCATTCTTCCTTTCTTTAGAAACCTGGTTGGGCTAAATCTCTCCATCTTCATCTATATGACAGTTCTCTTGTGGAATAGAAGTGAACTTGAATGCCGGACCCGTTAAACCTTCCCATCCAAGTTCCTCTGTGTTACGTTCCTTTCTGCTTGGATCCAGATAAAAACAGGGGATCTCGAAAAGATGGTGGCAAAGCTAAAAGATGGAAGCTGCTTGGATGTTGGTCTTCCTGACCTGAATACTAATCCATTAGAGATGTTATACAAGCAAGAAATAAACTTCTGTTGTGTCTAGTTGGTATATATTTAAGCCAATTTGTCATCGTAAATTATTCTGCCCCAACATACAGTAATCTCTCAGTTGTGTAACTGAAATAGTCCTTAACTGATCTTTCCCCTCGTAGTCTGCTCTCATCACAGAAGTTTCCTTTTAGAACTTCAGTCAGATCTCGTCACTTTTCTACTCAGAACCGTGCAGTGGCTCCCCATTTCACCCAGAGTAAAAGCCAAGTCCTTACAAGGGCTTCTGAAGCCCTATATAATCTCCCCATCCACTTTATTTTTTTTGTGCTTATCTCCTACTGTTTCCCTGTCTCTTCTTCTCTAGCCCATCCTGCTTCAACCAGACCAGCCTTCTTGTTTTTCACATACTCCAACTGTGCTCCTCTCTCCAAGCCCTTGCACCAACTCCTTTTTCTGGAATGTTCTTCTCTCTAATATTTCTCCTCATAGTCTTTAAGTCTTCTCAAGTCTTCCCTTGTCAGTAAGGCCCATCCTGGCCACTGTATTTAAAATTCTACTTTGTCAACCCCCCAGCATTTACAGTTCTTATTTCTTCTACGTTGGTTTTATAACACTTTTCATTTTGTAACATACTGTGTAGTTTACTTATTTATTATCTCTATTGTTTATTGCGATATCCTTTTCCTTGAATATAAGCTCCGTGAGGGTAGGATCTTGGTCTGTGTTGTTCAACAGTATGTCCCAGGTGCCTTGAACAGTGCTTGACACATAAGTAGGTGCTTAATAAAGACATTGGTTATGTGAATGAATTGGGGGTATAAAGCATTTGTTTTATGTTTACTCTGTTTTAGAGGACTTATTTTGCTGGGTGGGAGCACAAGAGTTTGTTTCAGAAGTGGGAAGAAAGCACCTGAATTGCAATTGTAGCTTCACAACTGATTGCTGCTATATGCTGACAGGCTATATATAGCTTTAGAACTTCGGGTTCTAAAAATAAAGGTTATCATGTTCATAGATCTCTTGGGTGTTGTGACCATTCGTTATTTAACACTTAAAGTATGCGGCTGGAAAGTATTGTTTTATGAATGCTGACTAGTCCTGTTTGTTGAATTAGTAAAACCAACTATTTATTTTAAAATCAGCCTGTCACTCAGAGCCTGTTTTCACCTTATTTTACTTTTGAAAGGGCCCCTTTTTGGTGTCATTTTTTGCTCTTGTTTAAAATTCAGTGTTCGTAAGCAATTGGGTAGTAAGATATGCTTTGATGTCACAATCTGCGATGCCCTAATGTAGAAGTATATTTATAAAATTGGAGATCACAACTACAATTCCAAAAAGAGCTCCTTTACCACATTAACTGTTACATAAACAGATTGGTGGTTTCTACCTCTCTATTCCCAAAACCTACAAGTTGCTTTAATCTAAGGTGGGAAAGTAGTGAACAAAGAATCTTGTGTTTTTAAATGTATCTGTTATCCTTTTTTAGTTCAGTCTATTAATAAAAGAAGAAACTAATATCAGGAAGCTGAATAACTGGTGTTTACCAAGTCACTGAGTAGTAATTACAGAGCTTGAAAAAAAAACCCTGTAAATACGTTTTCTTCATTGAATTTGTGAAATCTGACAGTAAATAGAGAAATAACCTATTTGGCATGCTGAAGGTTAGTGGTTTTCTTGGCTAAGTCTAACATACAACGAAAAGGAAGCTGTGTTCTTAGCACTTTTCACTTTGATCTAAATATCATCAAGAATGCTACAGAATTGACGGCGGCAGGTACCTAGAAGTTTATCTTACTGTTAATGGAGGATAAAAAATTAAACAGTCTTTGTAAGTTCTATAACATTTCTGATCTCTTTCTTCTCACTTCTTCCCTAGAAGTCATTTCCAGCCATGTAGTTATTTGATGTGTACTTACTCCTCCACTATGCTGGCACTGTTTTTTTGTTTTTGTTTTTTTTAAGTTGTTGTAAGTTTAAATTATTATGGCTTGTTGAAGCTTAACTATTACCCATGTTGATATTTTCTGTGGTGTAAAGTGCAGTCGGGTGCCTGGGTGGCGCAGTCGGTTAAGCGTCCGACTTCAGCCAGGTCACGATCTCGCGGTCCGTGAGTTCGAGCCCCGCGTCAGGCTCTGGGCTGATGGCTCAGAGCGTGGAGCCTGTTTCCGATTCTGTGTCTCCCTCTCTCTCTGCCCCTCCCCCGTTCATGCTCTGTCTCTCTCTGTCCCCAAAATAAATAAACGTTGAAAAAAAAATTAAAAAAAATAAAATAAAATAAAAATAAAGTGCAGTCAAAAAAACCTAGTAATTTAGAAAATGTAGTGAACAAAAATTGTACTTCAGTGGAAAACTGTGCATTGTTTACATGTAGCACATCCTTCCGGGTTATCCAGTTCCAGTCTTGTACGTACGTATGTATGTGTGTATATATTTGTTTATTTATTTGGGGGGGGGTGGTGGAGAGAGAGAGAGAGAGAGAGAGAGAGAGAATAAGTGGGGGAGGGGCAGAGAAAGAAGGAGAAACAGAATCTGAAGCAGGCTCCAGGCTCTGAGCCATGAGCACAGAGCCTGATGTGGGACTCGAACCCATGAACTGCGAGATCATGACCTGAGACAAAGTTGGATGCTTGACTCACCGAGCCACCCAAGCGCCCCTCCATTTGTAGTCTTTGATTGTCCTTGAGCGGTTGTAAAATTCCTCCTCCTGTTCTTCCTCTCACTTCCTTCTCGCTTGCCTCCTGCCTGACTAATACAGGAAACTAAAATAGATCCAAAGTTAGAGTACTGAGTGACTTACTAATTCAGAATCTACCATTGTAGGAAGCAAATACCAAATGTGTATTTTTCTCCCTTTTCCCCTCTTCTATGTCTCTAAACAACTGAGCCACTTTGAAAAACAATGCAAAACAAAATCTTGACACTTGTAAACATTTGTACTTTGTGTGTAGACTTTATATATATACTCTAGACTGCTGCCTGAAAAAAATAGTAAATATTTGGCCAGGGTTCTGTTATTTCTTACAATTTCATATATGTATACCCTAACTTTTACAAGCATCGTATAGACTTCCAGACTCGGTTTAAAGTACCTGCCTCCAAGTACTATTTTTACAGTGGGAACAAGAAAGAGATAATGATTTTCTGTAACTTCTAACCAGGTCAATACCACTGTTAGAAAAGAGCAGCATTAAACATTTTGGAAGTTTTCTGAATTTTCTGCTTCACTGTTCTCGTGACATTGCCTTCAGAATTACATGTTCTTTAAATTTGAATTTAAATTAGAAAAATTTGTGGGTGGGGGAACAACTGTTCTGATTTATAGTCATGGGATAAAGTTGCCTTAGTGAAAAAAAACTAATCTGAAAGGTCAGTCTATAACGTTGTAGGGGAGGAGGGGGGGAATTAACATTTATAATGCTTTTAGTGTTTATTTCTACAGTTTCCAGATTTCCTTTGGAGAGCAAGAAACATATATTAAACAAGCTCTTCTTGTTTTTGTGGAAAATAAGATAAGAAATAAGGCTTCTTTAATTTGAAAGAGTGTGATTGGTGAGTTTGATTAAAATGTTTTACATATGAAGAAAATAGTTCTTGGTGGCTGGGTGGCTCAGTCAGTTGAGCATCCAAATCTTGATTTCAACTCAGGTCATGATCTCAGGGTCATGGGATCAAGCCCTCCATGTGGCTCTGCACTGTATGTGGAGCCTGCTTAAGATTTTCTCTCCCTCTCCCTCTCTCTCTCTCCCTCTCTCTCTCTCTCTCTCTCTCTCTCTCTCTCTCAAATTATATGTATATATACATATACATATATATCTATATGTATATATCTGTATGTATATATATACAT